>NC_079367.1:5415441-5560441 GCF_021018895.1 Seriola aureovittata | reverse complement strand
TCATGCTCCACCTTTGCTTTGCTGCATGTCTGAGTTTGACCTTCATCTTACTTTTATCTATTTAATTCATCTGTTCACCTACATTTTCATGATTTGGAGACGAGTCACTCATTTATATTTCACTGCTGTTTTCATTGCTGTCAGAAGCTACATGCCTCGCAAGGGTCAACAGCGTGGCGTTTTGAAGGTCTGATGCATGCACATGAAACTAATTCATATTCAGCAACAGCAACGCACCATGTTTTGTCTTATTTTCTGTTGCTTAACAGCCCGCCCGCTAGTGTTGTGAACGCACTCTGCTTGACATTTCAAACACCTCCTGCTGTTGCCTTAAGATCATTTGAATTTTGAAGGCTATTAGCAATATATAGGCTTCTAAAGCTGAGAAAGTCACTGTTCTAAGTTTAAAGCCGGACAAATACAAACTCATATATCCAGGAACAGCTCTTCAACTGATCCAATAGAATCCTCACAAGATCGCTCTGCCAGCCAATCAATGCGTCTGCAATTAGTGTCGCTCTAATTAGAAACCATTGTTCTGAGGACCGGCTGAGGCAGTTCATTCATCAATATGAAATTAAGCAGCAGCCACTTAGCATGGGATTACTATCATGAGTTCATTTGTATTGGAATCAATTCATTTGTGTCATTTGCCGCAATCATGCCACAAGGCTGCACGTGGAAGCGCCTGAGAAGTGCAAGCAGTCCACGAGGCTCGTCATATCAGAGAGAGAGAGAGAGAGAGAGAGAGAGAGAGAGAGGGTGGAAGAGGGAGTTGCACAAAGAGGAAAAGACATAAAGAGAGCACAAACTGTGAAATTACTGCTGATTTCTTCCTGAGGAAAAGTCACTTATCGCAAATCAAACTGAGTAAATGAAAGGACCAGTGCAAATCAAATAGCCTATCTTAACCACCTTGGCAATATCCAGCAGCTAATAAAACATCCCATTCTGAGACCCCAATTTGACATCCTGTCTTGTACGGCTCTGACACAGGCGGACGCACTTCAAATTACAATGAGAGATATCATCATCACAAATGTATCATTAAGAAAGATGAGAGAGCTGTTGGATTTCCAAGGCTATCTCTGTCCCTGTCGCTGCCTTTGACACTTCCTCTCCTCTCTCTTTATCTCTCTAATGCACACACACACACACACACACACACACACACACACACACACTGTCGTATATATTGTACACTTGTGAACACGCATGCACACACACACGTCTCCTCACATACAGATTCCTGCTTGTCTGCTCTCAGGGGACTATATAAAGTAATTGTGTTCAGCAGTGAATTTCACAGTCATTTCCATCCTAAATGCATATATTGATACTTCAGGGTGGGAGCTGCTGAGTAAAAGCAGCCTCTGATGTTGCATATGGCAACACT
Organism: Seriola aureovittata; assembly: GCF_021018895.1. NCBI lineage: Eukaryota > Metazoa > Chordata > Actinopteri > Carangiformes > Carangidae > Seriola > Seriola aureovittata. The sequence goes on along the minus strand of NC_079367.1, from coordinate 5,559,045 downwards.
GAGAAAATCCAGTTGCATCCAACTCAAAGTGAGGAAATTGAATTTAAAAAAAAAAACAAAAAACATTGAAATGCACTGAATGAAACACAAAAAGTCTGTTTCCCCCAAAACACAGTATGCCTGCTGTACAGTTTCATATACTGGCACGACCTTGACTTATTATTATGACTCAGCTTTGCATTAAAAGCTATCGAGCTGCAGTTTTGTGAAAAGCCTCAACCATTACTCAGATGAGGCATTTAATTTGTGCTTGTACTGTTCACACAGTTAGTGTAAATGAAAGGCGGGAGGAGAAAGAGGGGGATTAAAAAAAGGACCTTGATGGAAAAGAGTGCTGTTTCTTATCAGGGCTGAGTTTGATAATGCGCACTTGCTATAGACAACAATCATACACAGTATCTGTGATGAGTAATGAGCCGTTCTCACCTCACACTCACAGGCAGAGGGGAGCAACAAGTACAAGTACAAAACAGTACAAATCATAATGAAGAACATTATATGAATTTTAGGAAACGACAAAGACGATGATGATGATGATGATCATGATGATGACGACCATTTATTGGTTCAAAACCAACATGGAAGTGCTAAAAACAACCGCTCCTCAAACAGCCACTTGAATCAATCCCCAGACTCCCATGTTAAAATACCCAACTTCACATTGCCAAGCTTCAAAACTGCTCTTCACAAACCTATGAGTGATGAGTGACCTTTGCTAAGTCCTACCGAAGAATACGTGACTAAATAAAGTGACCGACAGTGTGGGGGATTTCTGGTTCCTTCTCAGGTCTAATTCAAAAAACAATAAACGTAACCACTGTTTCAAATGTTCCTGAAGAAGTGGACCGAACGATGGTTTTCCCACACTTGCTGCTTAAATTCATTCAGATCAATTAACCAATCTACAATTTTTCTCACACAGCTCCTTCAACAGAGAGTCTGTTTCAATTCTCTCAATTCAAATTAGCTTCATATCGGAACAAAACTGTGTGACTCATTTCTTAAGAAGACAGGACCTGCATAATCTCAAATGTGTCTCTGTTTTTTCCCCACAGGTCTAGACATTTGACATACCAGCGTGCTGCTTGTATAGTGGCAAGCACATGGAAACCCACCTAAATGGAGTACAAGCAGCAAAGTGTATGAGGTAGCAGGTGTAATGTTAAACCTCTGTCAGTTAATCAAACAGCAGCACATGCTATAGCAGAGCTCCTGTGGTGAACGCATGTTCCTGAGTCTGTATTGTTTCACATGCTGGTTGTACATGTGGTATTTTGTTTACCTGACTCATGGAGATGTCATTTGCCACAACAACTTAGTCTCTGTAGTGTTCAGTCTCTATGAATGAGACCCACGATGGAGACCCCACCTCACTACCGATACTGCTGCTTTCAGAAGAAAACACACTCCCAGTTGTCCAGTGCAAAAGCAATATTTAATGGAATTGTACATAGACACACACAAGGTAAGTTTCACTCTTAAGCACAAGCACAAACACAAGCATACACCAATACTGAATTAAATCAGTAAAATAAAATCAGCTGCAGAAGACTAAAGGAGACACATGGGCGCAACCCTGATGTCCATCCTCGTGGACACACATCAAGTGCACAATGTGTCCTCAGGCAGACATTTTGGGCTCTTTATGCACACTTTTTTCACAGGTCCACATTTCTGCACACATTGCCTGAGGAAATTACCCACAGTTCATAGTGTTGTGACGTTAAACACGGGGTTACCATGGTTGCCAGGGGATGCCCTGAAGCATGGACATCAATTACGTCCGTGGGGGTTCAGGGCTTAGGTCTAACGGGGGACATTGGGATTTGTTATTTGCATATTCATGAATCATGTGTTTTCACTTTCCCTTATTCGAGCTCTCCTCAGGACCACGGGAGGGGACAGGCTATAATTCTTTTCGGTACATGGAATAAGAGGAAACACCTGTGAGGGCATGCAGAACCTTTAAGTGTGGCTGGTTGGACATGTCATGCTGTCACCGGCATGGGTGACCGGCTAAGTAGCATTAGCATTAGCTCAAGCAGCATCATGTCCTCAAAATCACCATCATCCTCAGTGGTATCTTTGCAGTTGTTTGTTGCTTTATTTGCTTCTTTGATAAAAAAACATTTAATATAAAATAATTTAATCCTCAATCTTGTTTCCACTAACTTGCAAGCAGGTTGTTTTTGCTATCTGCTGACTCTCTTTTTTCAATTCAGTATTGCCATTTAAAAACTCTAAGCCTCTTATTGTTAGCCCTCCACTGAGTGCTACTTGTATTATAGATTATGGAGGTTTCCTTAGGTGGCTATGCCACAGCTACCGCAAGTGACCTCCTATCGCCGCCCGCGTTAATGGTAATACAGTATTCATTTCTCGGCTGCATTTCAGGGAAATGGGACAGGCCCTGTTAGCCTGTTATGACACATTGGGTCTAGAAATTCAGATGTGGGAGGATTCAGCCTCTGAATTGGGACACAGTGCCTGACACACTTTGGCAAGGTGAGAGCATCGTACTGTGGAGGCAGAACTAGAGGATGGAGCATCCATTTAACCTTAACCAACTGTGGGTTTTCCACTGAATGTTAATCATCAGTAAGAAAATATATTGAGCTGTTTTATTGCTTAAACGTCCTCTGCTTTTTACATAAAGTCAGTGAGGCCAATACATGTTGCACACACAATAGATCATATAATCCGTATGTTGTCAGAGAATTTAATGCTTGCTTTTCCATGACGTGTAATCTGCTTTCCAGAGTTCATGCTCATCGCAAAACATTGCGAGACTTATAAAACTCTTTGTGCAGGCATTCAGCAGGCTGCAGATCTGTCAAGCTAAATTTGATTTCTATTACAAGGGGCAGGGAGTGCTAGATGGCCCTTGGACATGAGGCTTAGAGGATTGACAAATTGAGTCACTAAATGCCTGCTTTGAGCGATGGTACAATTTTGTGGTCGACAGTCCACTAAGGGCTAAGTCACCCTGAGAACAGTAGTTTTGGTTCCACCGCTGACAGTCTCCAGTGAAAGGCAAGCAAAAGCCCGACTATAAAAAAAACCCTTCACTTTCCACAGAAATCTGAAGACAAAAACAGTACAAACTCACCCACGCATGTGCACAATCCCTCAAGATCACAAACTTCAAACTTTGAACATCTTGTTGCTTCAAATCCGGCTTGGGATTTCCTGCTTGGCACCTTGTCTTACTTTCTTTTCTCTTGCCAAGGTCTACTGAACCTCACAGTCTTCAAAAACAAAAGCTGTTTTGTTTTTCCAGTGTAACACCAAACTCAACACACAGAGGGTCATGACATGCATTTTTTGATACTGCAACGGTGCTTTTTAGTTGCACAAAGTGATAACTTTACATTTCCTCAACTTATTTTTTCATCTTGAAACTTTCCTCTAAGCTCCAAATCTCGACTTTGAGGTTTGATAAGTCATAAATATGCAAGTAATAACATGTTAGCTGGAACAATATTTAGTAATAACAGACCCACAGCTTTGAATGATAATTAAAATTTCTAAATAAGCGTGGACTCTTATTATAATACTCTGCTAATGTGTTTACATTAATTTCCCCTTTGTTGTTGTTATTGTTGCAGCCTTTTGCCGTATCGAGTCTGACTTGCTGGATTCAAAGCCTGCCATCGCTCAAGCTGACGCCCTTCTATAATCATGTCCCAGAGATTCTAATTACTATGGAGTATTACGCAAATTTGTCTGCAGCTAAATGATGCTTTTCATCCAGAAAATTACCAAAATTCCTTACAGCATTATTAGTGCTTTAGCACCACTCCCCAGGCGACCCTCCATCCGTCTTTCCTTTATTGTTTTTATCCTCTCCCCCGGCACATGCACACACTCCTCCATCCATGACAGCTACGGTGCACAGCTGGTGGTTTCCCAATCTTTGGAAAAGGCACAGTCTTTAAACATGTCTATTTCAATCATCCCAAATAAGAGGGAACTCGCAAAAAAAAAAAAAATCAGAATAAGAATTTTTTTTCTGTGTTAACCAGTAAAATAAAAGTTGGGAAAGAATCCATGAATACAGTTCAGTCCATGCTTGTTATTGCAGTAATCATAGCCCCAACAATACTCCTAACAATAAAAGGAGGCTCCTATTTTCTGTACACAATGATGTTGTTGATTATCTGGGTTGGACTAATTTGTTGTCTCATCTTGATCGCCAGCAGGGGTCTGATTGCTATTTTAAAAGTGGCTAATGCTAGTGATGCATTAAGATTACAATAACTTCTCCAAAGTTTTGATTCTAGGGGTTTCAATTCCATTACGCGCTAATGCTTGTGTTTATCTGACCCAAGATCATTTTTCAACTTAAATGAGATGGATTTAGGCAGTTATCCAAGTTATCCAAATTGAAATGAATGGATGCTGTTAAAGGAAAATATGACAAGTAGATTGTCAGAAGGCAAATGCTGCAAAGAGATGTGCAAGATTAAAGGAAAATTCCAACTCTGGGTGGGGAAAGAGAAAGAGCAGTGCTTGTGCCTCCCTCTCTACCACCCCTGAAGTGCTCTTGAGCAAAGCCCTTAACCTGCAAATGACACGAAGTGGAACTGTTTGTACTCTGCAGCTTCCAGGTGTGCAACTGTGGCCTCTTTTAAACTGAGATCCCACTATTTTCACTAACAAGAGCTGTCATTATGCCGATTTACACTGAAGCAGATCTGTTAGATCTACAAGGAAACTGAACTTTCCCATTAACAGAAAAGATGAACTGTTGGTGCCTTAATTCCAATTCAAGATGACAGCCATGCTAGCAGCTCTGTGTGGCTGTATATGAGCTAAATGTTTCCATCAGCATACTAACATCCTCACATCAAAGTGCTAGTAAATATGTTTACCATGTTCACTGTATTCATTTAGCATGTAAGCATGCTGTCCCATTGACAGACAGTTAAATTACCATTCCTAAAGCCATGGTACTAGCATGGCTAAAAGTATCAGCCAGAAACCCATAGAGACAGCCCTTGGTGAGTAAAGGATTGAAGTTTGATGCTGAACTTGCAACATTTCTTCTAGACTGCTACTTAAACAGCTGTTAATGCTAACGCCGGCTATGTAGCAATAGAAAGACTTACAAATAGCTCTTTTAAGCCCTGCAACCAACAATACATGTCTTTTACAATCCTCTGTGCACAAGAGAGAAGATGTTTTATCGTCAGCACTGCAGGCACTCTCCTGACTGCTCTCGCCGTCGTTGGTCCAGCTGTGTCCCGGCCTGCCAGCTGCTGGCTGAGCTCCAGGCTGCCCGTCACAGGGTCAGCTCAGAGAGACGACCACTCACAGCCTGTAAAACAATGCTGATGGCTAAAACACTCACACCATCCATCATGCAGGTGCAAAGACTGTACTTATTCCCTACGGGCTTCACACATGCACACACAGGTGTACGAGTGCACGCACACACACACACACACACATACATGCCTTTGAGCCATCGTTTAGTGGAAGTTATCGATTAGTCTTCTGCAATTAACACATAGTCCCTCAGGGGGAAAAAAATCAGTACTGATGAATCGCTTGTTTTGATGGTGGAAGTATACGTGTGTGTGTGTGTGTGTGTGTGTGTGTGTGTGTGTGTGTGTGTGTGTGTGTGTGTGTGCGCGTATACAGGTTATTGGGTCATTAAGGTTGAAGAAGTGATAGTCAGGCCCTGAGGTGAGCTGAACTAAAAGTGCCCTAGTCGACAGTATAAAACTGCTGCTGCCCTATGATACTGTGACCTGAGGCGTCCACTGTGGTCTGACAGAGACATTACAAAAGCACAAACCACAAAGACCAAGTTCTCCCAGGAAATGAACAAGAGAAAAAATAAAAGACAGAAAATAATCAAGTGAAGTCCCACATCAAGTTTCATAGCCAGGTTACTGTCAAATTTATTTCTTTTAGCTGCCATATAAAGGTTCACAGGACAGTACAGATTACACTGTATGATGTCTAAAATCATATTTATCCAAAACATCACCAGCAATACATCCACCAGTGGGCAGGTACTAATCTAATCACAGCTAATCAAATATGTCTATCTGACAGTATCAGGGTGTGATGGGGTGTGAAAAGGGCAATTTCCCCCATAAGGTGAGTCATATAATGAGTCATCCTCAAATGTGAGACCGGCCTTATTATCATCAACTCTATGAGAAGAGACATGGTTTAATCTCACAACTAGCAGGAAAAATATCTTACCAGCAGTTACTGTGACGCCCTTGAGCGAGATATTAAACCCAAATTTATTTCAATTTCCTGTTGTCGTTGAAGTATTGTCCATAAATTTATGGGGACCACAGGAAGAGTAGCTACTGTTACAATACTAATACTGATGGCTAATGGGGGAAAAAAGAAAGTTATTTAAAATTTAAATTGACAGTATATAAAATTTCATATTGTTCAGTTTAGTGTCAGCTTAAAACATTATTTCATTATTTCTATTCATTTATTCATTTATGTTTATTGTTAATCTATTCAGTCATGTAGTTGTACAATGTCAAACTCAATTTATGAGGAGCGATACATTATAATGAAATGACGTCTAAGTCCATGTGCCTTTTGTTTACAAGCCCTGCTTTGCTTGTGTTTGGGCGCTGGACTTCATAATGATTCCATCTTCATAGATTTAGAGAACGAAACCCAACTAAATGCTATTTGAGTGCCTGAGCGCTCGATGGCGAACAAACTGGCGTGTCTCATTCCATTTTATAGCCGACCCGTGTTGTTCCCAGTTTCTCATTCTGCCTGTCACTGTAACCCTCCTCCGGCTTCCAGCTCTAACAGGGGAGAAAAGAGCAGTGAAGAAACTAAATCTTTAGTAGACAATTTCATTATACCCAATCCAGCTTTATTTTATTACACATGCAGGAATCCATTTACCTTCTTAATTTAATCAGCCGAGCTTTTATTAGCTCATTCATATATTTTTTGTCAAAGGGCTCCCACCTCACTGTCTCCCCGCTCGTCTCTGACAGATTGGGAACTCAACCGAAACGAAAGCAGGGGGGCCCTTATTTTTTGGTGGTGAGTTAAAAAGGTCAAATAGGAAATTGAGGTTGGGATAATATATGCCATCAATTTGTACTTCATTTTCACTCAGCCTGAGCCGTTGTCTATCTTCCTCAACAGTTTTATGTGCCATTTTATTGATGGAATATATTTTTGACAGACAGCACGGTGGGCATCTCTGGGATCTTCATCCAAAGTTCAGACAAATAACAGCTGGGCTTCAGATTGGAGTTTATTTATTCATTCATCTATTTGTCTGATTTTTCTTTTTTGGGGGGCAGCCAGAAAAGAAAGCTGCTTCGATTTACAACAGCACACATGTTCAGAAAAGTAGAGCTGACCTCGGACGCCCAGGGAAACAAATAGCTCTTAGTGCCGTGAGTGTAAAATAGGTTTATCTCAAAATATGTCAAGGTGTTTTCTGAAAACCAGAAGCTGTCAGACTTTTTAAAAAGGTCTCATTACAGGACAAAAAAATTGCATCTTCGGTCAAGCCCGGCTCAGTTGTTGCCACGGAGTGACTTTTTACTGTTGTTTGTTAATGTTACTTGAATAAATCATAGCTAGATCTTTAGTTAGATTTTGGTATATTCATTGCCAAAAAGATTTTGATCGGCTCACAAAACTCCACATTAGTAGACATGAAAGTATGAAAATTCTCACCACTGCTATTTCATACGCTCCATCTCTTCCCAGCATCCACCTGTGGACTCTGAGTCTAAGTTCCCTGGGGGAATTGATGATCATCACCGCTCACGTCAGTCCCTGCTTTGCCGAGCTTGGTGCATTCTTGCGTGGAGTGACATCCTCAGAGTCTAGAGACCAAATATCAGCTGTGTACATTTTGTGTCTTCGCATAGTAATCAACTCCACCTGAGGAGGCTGAACCGAAATAACTGACAATGGGATCCCTTCAGACACAAGCCAGAGCCGCTTTTGTTGATCGCTGCATTTCCATGGAGCTTTCTCAAGGCTAAATGAGCTATAGGACAAGTGCGGCTGGCAGAGTGCCCCACCGGAACAGCTCCATCCTTTAACACTCTGATTGATCACATTACAGTTAATTAAATATTGGCAAATTGCTCCTATCCAAGGTTGGGCCATTAAAGTTTACACTCCAGCCACATTTATCACTTTCCATGTCTGTTTTATCACCACCGCTTGTCACCTTTCCTGTGTGTCAAGTGGATGATGATAAATGCCCAAACCCTTCGTTTCTCTCACTTCTACATTTTAACCTCCTTATTCTTTTTTTGGTTCAGCTTCTTATGCTTTCCCGCTGGCTTTTCATTTCAATGAAGTATGACAGCTCCAATGAAGGAGTGCACTGCAGTGAGTCTTTTCCATATTCCTCGGTCTGTGTGTAACCGTCAGTATCTCAAAAGGGATCAGGCAAGGGGAAAATGACAGGTAAGAGCTAGGAGCATGAAAATGACACTATCGGGCAACAGCAGAAGTAAAACACAATTGTTCAGCTGTCAGCTAAGGTGCTACCCTAATAAACTACAATAATGCTGATGGGCAGGGTTATGTTGCATGTCTGACACGCATATGGTATTAAGATGGCTCTCATTCTCACTGACAATACAGTATGAGTACGTTCTCCCCTATTTTCGACACGAGTTGGTCTCTTCCAGAAATCCCTCAGGTCTCACACAAGGGCTGTGGGAGAAACCGAGTTAGCAGATAGGGATGGACACAAATTGTTGTCCACTTGGGTACGGTTGCAGAGTGATTCATTACTAATGCATTCAGTTTACAGGCCTGAGGGGAAGTGAAGACAGCATATCACCTCTGATAAGCCACAAGGCGCTCCTTGAAAATGAGCCGTCCTTTTTATTTGGGGAGAGCTGAGTGGTAAAGGAGGATCTGGGCTGTAAAGCTCAAGCCTGTGATTAAATGCACAAGATAAAATCCCCAGACACTTGACGATTACTTATCATGAGCCGGCCACCCCTAGAAAATAAGTCTGATTAAAGGTTGTGGCAATGTGGTTTTGCATAGCAGAAGGGGTTTCTGGGTAACTGTAACTCACACGGGGCAGAGAGGCTAATGTGGGCAGTCTTGTTTGTGAAATAATTGGCTGAGGAGAGGGATGTCTTGCAAGACAGGGATTTGGCCGACAAAGAAAATTGTAATTATAGTAACACTTTATTTGGACAGTCCTCCTACAGAGAGTATTTGTAACATTTCAACATGATATTAGTGGAGATTCAACAATTCAAATGTTTCCCTAACCCTAACCATTAAACTGTTTATTCAATATTTGTATCTACATTGTAGAACATTAGTTGAACACTCAAATGTGAAACAAAGATTAATGACAAACACTTTATAAACTCTCTGTAGATGGACTATATAAATAAAGTGTAACCATAATTATTCTCTAATTAGTGTTTTTTTTAAATAGTAGTAATAGTATTTTCCAGACATTTTAAAGGTGCCATGTTGTATAAAGTGAATCACTAAGTCTTTTTTAATTATAAAGCAGTTCTAGGTTCTGAAATTATCAGAGCACTCAGTCCACAGAGAAATGCACACAGCCTGTATTCAGAAACTGAGCCTTAAAATGAGTCATTTGGACTTCTGTAACTTTGTGATGTCACAACAAAGCAGTCACCATACTCAGCCATTCCCCTGGCTCACCAACCTGTTGACTAGTTTTTGGTACTTAAAACCACCGATATGTTTTCTTAAGGATATCAACACTTCAAAACCGGAAAAGTGTAAAATACGGGACCTTTAATGTGTTAAAAGTGACATGTACTACACAGTGTCACAAAGCATGTGACATTTTGATTCGGATCATTGTACCAAAGGTTTCAGTATGCTTAAAATGAATTTGATTGTACAATGTATAAAGTCTAAGTATAAAGCAAAATTGTTTAGACCTTTTCTAAAATGCCACATGAAAAGCATGAGATGCAATGAATAGTAGAAATAGGGCATACTGTGCACAGTTTCGGACAGCCTCCCCTTGAAGGGAGTCACGGTGTTGAATATTACCTCTGGAGGTAGTTGTGCGAAAAAAGAAAAAGAAAAAAAGAAGAGAGCTTGAAGGAAAGTTCAAATCCTACATACAGTTCCCCAACTCTGCACACCTCGGCAGTCGGTGCGTGAAATGGGCATACTTGTCAGATTGTCAGTTTTGGACGGTTGCAGAAATTGTAGGAAGCAGCGTTCTCTGTTCTGATGTAGGAGAAGTAGAAGCTTGTTACAAATGCAAGGCCTCACCACTGGCAGTAATTTGGGGTTTAGTGTCTTGCTCAAGGACATTTCTGCATGTGGACTACCTGAGAGGATGAATCATTCTATAGGCTGATCATTAACCATCCCGTCCACATGAGCATTTAACATGAGATTCCTCCCTAAGATGCTGTAACATGATCTGAAATGAACCCTGCTTGAAGCGTACTGAAGCCTCACACACAGGTGCCCAATTAGAGACAGGATTCACTCCAGATTGTCCGAATGGGTTTCACAGTAAATCATACTTTAAGAGTACACATGCTAGCAGTTCCTCATCACTAGCCTGAGGAGGGAGGGTCAGCTCCCTTGGCTGCTCCTGAGTGACACATTACGGCGCTCCAGATCCATAAGGACTATCAAATATTCTCGATGTTCGCGAGACACTTTGCCAATGTCACCCGAGCCATTGCAATTTCAGCAGTGTAGTTACTTAAAATGTGCACATTGGCACTACCTGAGTGCTGCTGAGGTAGCACATAACAAGGTGCAAACTGACGGCATCCCGTAATCTGCTCATCCAGTGGTGTCTACTGTTCTGGCATGAAGGTGTAAATTGCATTCAGTAAATGGGACATGGCTTCACAGGCGGAAAAACTTATAGTGAGCACTTAGCCTGAGTTGAAACTCTTCCTCTACTCCAACTCTCCACCTCTTTTAAGTGAGTGCTTCTCCTTCATGTGTTAATGCATGTTGTTCTGGCACAAGCTCAGAGACAGTGTTCAATAAAACTAAAGAAGGTCTCCATCGTCTCAGTGCCAGGTCAGGCTTTTGAGCCGGAGCTCGCCAAGATATGTGTGATGAGTGTCATCGCTGAGGACCTGACCTCAGTGTTATAACATTAGTGGGAGGTGTAGTTTTAGAGTGACAGTCAAGAGTGACAGCTGGGTTAATAATGTCATGTGTTTCTATACTGACCACCCTCTTGGCCACCTGCCACATAGACACGTTGCTGTACAGGAGACAGACTGCGGGTTATTCAGCAGTTCTTCTGTAAAAGGTGTTTTTTACCACATTACAAAAACCCCCATCAAAGAGAGCAGTGTATTTTATATTCTACTGACTGATTCTGCATGCCAGCTGACGGCGGAGAAACAGGAATGTCTGTCCCATTTACAAAACATTTCCCTCTGTAAACTGATTAAAGGCTGTAGCTCTTTGATTTTGATGTACTGACACCGAAACCTGATGTTTACTGATGTAGGCTTTTTCGATAAGCCGCGTTTGTAGCCATGCAAGATATATCTCAATATCACACAGCGGGTCCACAATATGTAACAGCTGTGCTTTTAACCTGCAGCAGTTCTCCAGTGCTACAGCCAGACAAGGCCATTGATATTGGACAATTCTCCAGATTGGATTCAATGATGTTGCCAACATTTCAAAAGCCTCGCTCTCTGTACATGACGGGTTGAACTCCGACCCGTGACCCTTTGCTGCATGTCATCCCCTCTCAACTCCCTGACCTCCCTGTCTGTCTCTCTATTCACTATCTGAATAAAGGCAAAAATGCCCCCCCCCCAAAAAACACTTAAAATTTCTACAAAAAATAAATAAATTTGAGTTCATGAACTGCGACTCTGTAGTTCATGAAAGATTAAGTACTAAAACTAAACTAGTAATATTAGACAGTCATGTCAACTTTATGGCTTGTAACAAGTCTAACGATTTTGGAATTTGAAGTTCAAACACCCGAGAATACAGAAAAACAATATTTGGCTGATAAAAATAATGGGCATGTGATGAAGCAGAAAATTGATAACGTCAGTGCCCCTGAAGGGAAGTACTGCACGGTCCCTTCGCCTCACACTCCACTTCAACTTTGATGCAGAAAACTTCAGGAACCCATGAGTCACTGTGGACATAAATAACTTATAGTGTGGAGGAAACTATGGTTTACCACTGCCTCTGTTTGCTACAGAAGCTACTGTATGACCAGACTGTTCAAAGAATAACAGCATCATTGACTATTGTGTTTCTTCTCAGGAATCGACGCCTGACAATATATAATACAAAACGGCATGCAGTGACTCTTGAGATAAGGCTACAATTAATTTAATGCCACATTATGGCACTTTACACGCTCAGGTGCCATGCAGGTACACATCTGTTGAATGTGATGTAAACACCTGCAGCTGGGATCTGACACATGTACGCTGTAAAGAGAGAAGCGAGGGCGGGCTGGCGCTGATGCAAAGACAAAGAGAGACAGATAGAAACATATCTTCTTATGGATATCAACACTTGTCTTATATGGCCTGAACGTGCAGCCTGCAGTCATTCCTTGTAAGACCTCGCTTCTGTCTCTCGCCTGACAGATACCTTCACATGCGCTGTGCCTCCTGTTGCTTGTGCCTCCATGACATAAGGCCAAGACCATGCACATGCCTCAGGCAAAGATGGGAGAAGAGTGAGACAGATAAAAGGGAGAGTTCACCGTGCGATGCTGGAAAAGATCTACTTTTACTCTTGGTAATGGAGGATTTTACAAGTACCATCAACACCCATGCGGCCCGTCCGTTTATCTAGAAGATAAAAATTTAACATCTGCTAAATGGTGAGCTCCTTCAAAAAAAAGACTGAGGGCATGAGTACAGCCAGTGGAAGCGAGAGGTTGTGAAGATGAAGGGATTAGAGAGGGAGAAGAGACAGGAAGCTGTAGAGAAAAAGCAGAGACCTTAAATGGAACAGGGGATGAAAGTATTAGAAGAGAAAGATAGGAGCGGACAATACAGGAAGACAGATGAGTCGGGGGAACGAATGTAGGGAATATTTACACTGCATGTAAGCTACCAAAAGCAGCCCCCCCCCCCCCCCCCAACACACACATACTCCTCCATGGTGTACGAGTGCAGATCACCACTATCTCCTCCTGAGTTGCACCTCCATTTTATGCTCCAGCGGATGACAATAATTTAAGCCTCCCGATATGCAAATGTCCTTAATTGGACTGTCACAAGTTCCCAGGCATCGTCAACTTTACAAAATGACTGAGGCTGGGAGCAGATTGGATTTTGGTGGCCAATCTTGTACACTTAATTTTCAGTAATTTTGCAAGCGTCTCACAGCGGGGTCCTGCGACATGCCACTTACAAGAATATATATACCAGCTGGAAGAGGTAAAAAGAAAAAAAGAGAGAGACTACTTTCTGTCTTGTCATTTTCATTCTCTGCCTCATCTCTTTCTCTCTCTATACCCAATTACCCCCATCTCAACCAGGCCCTTCAATACTCATGCGACTCGTCTTGTTTGTACCTTTTTAAAACCTCTATGACTATAGGGATGGAGCCTCCCCCCTGGAGGCTCTTGTTGTTCCCATTCTGTCATATAACTATATTTTCTTCTGCACTCAAAACTCAGCCACGTTTAGAGGAACACGTTTTCTCTGCCTAGCACAAATCTAATGGCTTTGTTTCTTTTTGTTTTTTGAAGATTGGGAGCGCACATGCATGAGTGTCTGAAGTCAGCTACCACAGGAACACACTGTAATTCATGAGGATTCATATAATACTCATAATACATGAATATTCCATGGAGTTGTAGTGGTCGTGTTTTCTCTGAGGGAGAAGGAGCCAGAAGCATTCATTAATGCTCATGCAATAAAAACCTAATGCATTTAATGTATTCTCCTTTCAGGTAAATAACCTTGATGTGCAGCCTCCTGGATATTGTCATCTGGAGTGATCCAAGGCTATTAATTATCCCTGTCGCTTCCCTGTCATGTTTTTGTGTAATCTTTGTTTATTTAAAACATCCATTTTTCCATGTTTGCTAGAGGACCGCCATCAATTACTAAGCAAGCGTTAAGTGTCAAGTCAGTGCACGCGTTTCATTTTAATGCAGACAGGAGAAACCTGCCTCACATAAAACTTCCACCGCCTCCTTTCCACATGCAGCCGCTTACAATGAGGGATTGTTAAATCGCACTCTATTAAATGAAGTTACTTCATATTTTTGCAATTTATCATAAGTATTTTCTTTCAGCAGTCCTTTTTCCTCCCGGTGCACCCATCCACACCTCCACTCACCCATCCCATCCAGCCTTCTCACGGTTAATTGAGAAAACATGTGGAAATCATATTATCCATAATGACGTGTGAAGAAAAGAATAAAAGATAAAACACGGGTGTGGAGATAGCAAGCTTGAGCCCAATGAGGCTAAAGCTGGCCTCTGATCGCGAGCATCACTGCGAATCCCCCAGGTTGTCGTGGCTGCACAAATCCCACAATGCCTCATCTCACTTTGAAAAATTAGTGCGATCCGTTCGATATATAACAGCGGAGAAAGGAGTGGATGATTTCTGCGGTGATTTCACTGTCAGGTGATTAAGGCTGCGAGACATTTGGTAGAATGATGTTTTAATAACCTTTGCGCTCTGAAATACCGAGCTACAGGTCCAAGGCAATCCCGGAATTAACTACATGGATGTGGGCGCGGGATTAGTATTAAATTTAAAGCTCTGACTGTTTCTATCAAAAGGAGATTTTCATTCATTTCTCCATGCTCTCCTGGGTGATGTTTAATAACGGCAGTTCATTGCTTTTTTATTCAGTGTGACAGACAATTTCTTGCCCTTGTATGAAGACTGTACCCATTCAGTAAAAGTCTAAAGGGAATGAAAGAGTAAGGGATTAATAAACTACAGCCAAGGTAAATGAAGGAGAGGCGTGGAGATTGACTGTGTTGCTGTGTTGAATGCTGATCTTGAATGTTCCTTCACAGAAAATCAAAAGCCAACAAGTGTGTTTGTCTGAGTCTAAACAGATCCGGTTGAAGTTTTTCATGAAGTTGTTTCCAGATCAGTGTGTCTTATATTGGCTAAAGTGTGTGTGTGTCCGGTGGATCTCTCTCCAGCTCCAAAGAGGAGGCAGAGAAAAAGTAGGTGATGGCAAGGCGAAAAAAGAGAGGGGGGGTTCAAGTGGAGAGAAAACCGTCAAATTTCAAAGAGAAAGGGAGGTCCTCCTCGGAAAACAGGCAGAAAGAGGACTGAAAGTCAGAGGGAATGATTTGGAGATAGGACTGGTAGCCAGATCAGAGATATCGCCATGAAAAACACAAGTATTCAAGGGTAGACAGGATGAACCTCGAAATTTTAAGTTGTATATCAAAAGCGGAGCTGAACTCTTTGAAGCGCAGCAGTGATGTACTGGCAAGTGATGAATGTGATATTGACAAACTGCTAAAACATGGATCACTCTCATGGAGTGCTTCTTTCGAGAGTTAAACTTCAGTGGAGAGTCTTTGAAACAACATCCTTCTCTCTATCAGACGGTGTCGACTCAGAGCAGACCTTTGGTCTCGTCCTTGTATGTTCGCCTCCCGGGAGGAGCGCTCGAGACAGTTTGTTGACACTGTAATTGCAGGCCTTGAGGCTTGAATACAAATTTCAACAAACACACCGACGGCAAATATTCACCGTCACTGGTTTCCTCAAATGTGAACAATGAGCTACTGACACTTCCTGATCACATACGTCAATGTATTATGCAAAGAAATGCAGCGACAGTTATAATCAAACATAATGTAAGTGCTAGGTAGTTTCACACCTTATGTCACACCTGTGATTATATTATAGTTCCCACGTCATAGAATGGGTCCCACTTGCATGACAATAACTTTCTGTGTTAATTCACAGAACAGAGGTGTAGGATACAGATGCAAAAATATTTATTGTATAGGTTTGAGCTACAGGACGCCATTACAGCAATTTCCCCCTTGAAACAGAACATTTTCCTACACCCAGTTGTCGCCCATAAGAATCAATATTGTTAGCAGGTTTCTCAGTTTTAAATTTTATTAACTTTAACAACATTTATTTTATGAGTTAGGCAAATTACAAAATTAAATTGTTGGCTGTTGTCTGATAAACATGCATTGCAAACTGCGATATATGGTTTTGATGGGAGGATACCAACAGAGTGATAAATCTGGCAATAAAAAAATCTACTGCTTCTAGATGTCATGTCCCTTCGGTCTTGTCAATATATGTCTGTGTGTATGAATGTATTTTTGTAGGTTATGTATGTAATTTTATTTTTCTTCTTATATTTTATTATTATTATTATTTTTTTAATTTATTTATTTTTATTATTATTATTTATATTATTTTATTATTATTATTATCGTCAATACTTTCACTGTGTTCTTTCCCACAACACGTTCTTATGTCTTGGGCCAACTGTCTTCCTTTGAAAATCCATTCTAATAATATTGTATCCCCTGAAATATTTCTGTTGGACTTAATGGAAATGAAAATAAAAATTTGATCGCAAAAAAAGAAATCTAGCGTCATCTGCCACGAAGCTTTTAGCGAGCTAACAGTGGGGCACTAGCTGACAGCTATTAGCTAGCAAAAAGTAAATAATAGTCAGAATCCTTTAGTCATATCCTTTAAAAAAAAATCACATTCATATCTTATTCACCTTAATCAGGATCTTCCAACAGTCATTGCTCAGCAGCAGCTTGTTCTTCCTGTCTGTGACATTACTTTAGCTCATGTTAGCTAACATAGCTTTTAGCTCAGCAGCCACGGAGAAGACTGAGAAACTGACATCCAATATACCAAACCTAATTATACTGGTAGCAATAATGAGAGGAACAGTGAATTGGTCTGGTACTAATAATGATATGATAAGAGTGTATGGAAGGACTTGAGTAGAAAAACCTGGAATATCTGCAAGATCAAAGTACAGATCAACAACACGACAATATTGCTCGTATAGCAGAATTTCAGTCAAAGAGGATCAACAGAAGTAAATGCACTTCAGATTTGAAGTACATGAAGGACAGAGCCCCCAAAATCAGTTTGTGATTTCAGCAGCAGTTGAAAGCCTTGGTTTGAAAGCAACCACATCAGTCAAGCATCTCTGCTTCTCAGTGGGATGAGGAGGTAGTTGACTGGAAATTCTGCTTAATGGCATTCAAGAGAACCTAACACGTGTTCCTTTTCGCTTCCTTTTGAAAGAACAAAGGGGTAAGTCGCGGCACTGACTCCACTTGCTCCCCTCTGCCAGTTCTGTAACTCATCAAAAGACAAAAAAGCTAAAAGCCTGGAAAAAAAAATCTCATTACAAAGACTATTTCCCTCATCTGTGTGGTTCAGTGAGGAAGCAGATTGCATTTCAGCACTTCATTAATAAATGAGTATGTGAACAATGGCAGAGTGATGGCTCCATTGTCTTGAAGCCAAAGACTAAGGCACTCAGAATGCCAGAAGCAAGACAGTCATTATGCTGCCTGCACTTTTCAGCTCAGAACTGTATAGAAATAAGTTTGCATGAATTAACATTATCACTGATTAACACTGTGTTTGAGATCAAATTTACAGGTTTCCTGTGTTAGTAGTTAAATCCTTATCTTGGAAAAACTTTGTTCTGTCCATCTGTTTACTATCGGCCCCTCAAATGCACCAGAAAATGGCTGTAATTAGACTGAAATCTTCCACAAAGAAAGAGCTGTCATCTGTGGGGAAATGATGCATCTGCTGTGGACAGTGCTGAGTCTCAGGGAGGATAAAGGATGTCACTCTAACCTCTGAATGCACCAGAGCTGGATGAAATCTGACAGGGGGAAATTATTTGAGCAAAGATTAAAAAAGAGTGCGTAGGAAGCGGGGAAAGAAAGTGAGGCCTTGTTCTAGGTCAGAATACAAGCACAATGACTAAAAGAGGAAGGAGAGGATGATTTGTGGTGGGAGGAATGTCTGAACAGACAGCACAGACAGATTAAAGGAATCTGACAGCCTTGTGGTGGAAGGGATTTTTTTTTAAGATAGACTATCTCTCTGCAAAATTATTTCAATCTGTTACTTTTTAATCATGGTTTTAAGCAACAGCTTTGAAGTAGGGGATTTTGAGGGAATTGAGACAGCGGCACCTGTTGAAAAAAAGGGAAAAAAACTGTTGCCTTATTAAAAGCAGCCCCCTGGCCCCTGCAAATTCTCATTCAGCTCATGAAATGACTTTTAAAAGGCATAGAGGGTCTCCCATCAGAAAGCTCCTTCTTTAACTTCACATCTATATTTTTTCAGTCGTGATAGGCCTAGATAAAAGTGACTCGTAGTTTCCATTTATACAGTTTGACAGGGGATGAGTTCATTTTAGACTCCGCTCGTACTGGATCAATATGGGGCTTTTTGCATAATGTGTGACACTTTTGCTCACGGAAATGATGAAACTGATGCATGCTGAGCTTTAATCTGACTGGAATGGCACTCAGTAGTGCTCATACCCCGTCCAAGGCCAAACAATCCTACACACGTCTGTGAGATCCAGGTTGTCATCTGGATCTGCAAATTGTGCAAAGTCATAGATCTAAATAGACCATAAATACATCTGAATTTTTACATCCAGATCCAAATATTATTTACTGAGAAACTGATGGAAGTGTTGAAAAATCTCACAATGTTAGGGAAAGTGATAAGAAAATATTCCTGGAGCTGTCGCTTTAACCAGATTGGCACAATACTTGTATGGGTCCTTCCCTGGCCCAGGACCCCTCCCTCCACCAAGTTTGATGCAAATCAGTTCTGTACTTTTTGCACAATCTTGCTGCCAAACACAAACAAACAAACAAACATGGGTGCAATAATAACCCCCTTGACGAAAATCAAGCAAAGATTCTGTCTTGGAAATTTATTTTTTCCTATCAAGCCAGAAAATGTTTGATTTGCCTTGTCAACACGTGCATCTTATACTTCAAAGCGCTCTGCAGCGAGACACTAACTTGTCGTTTACAAAGGAATAAACTGACTGTAGCCTTAACCTTTATCCTCCCTACTCATGATGTAATTCATCTCACTTCCAAACATTTATTCCAGCTCCGAGTCACGCAACATATTTCACCTTTCAAATGAAAACCCTCTCAATCTCTCTCGTTAATAAACACATTGCAATGCTCATTCTTCTCCACCTACACATTGTACGAAGCTCGCTGATTCTGTGCTAATGAGATACTTTTCATAATTAGCTTGAGATCTGTTTCCCAATCAGACAGACAGTGAGAGGCTAATTAATCACAGCACATTAGCCAGCCTGTATGTTTACTCATGTCTATTTGCTTTGTTTTACGGCAGTGGATGACTATGCGATATCGCCTGCTGTTTTCAGAGTAATGGGAAGCTGTTGGATTCAGAGAAGAACACCAAGGTCAGAGATAATTGATTTTTATTAATGCCTTGAGAGGTACAGGTTTGTAAATGCGGTAAAACTAGAAATCAGAAACATTGTTTGTTCAGGAGCAGGATGATTGCTGTCAGTCAGAACACAGGCGGGAATGCAAAGTACTCAGAGTGTGAGAGAAGGCAAACTGCATACGACACATCAGAGCCAACATAAAGGGTTTAACATGATTTATGCAGCATGAACGTGCGTGTGAGTGTGTGTGTGTGTGTGCGCATGTGTGTGTTTATGAGGTTTTATGAGCTTGTCTTACCCACCAGTGCTGCTGACTGAGCAGCGTGTGCATACGCGGGTCACCGGTGAGACATTAGCTCAGTGTTCAAACAAAATCCGCAGGGCTCCGGAGACCAGTAAAAGTGAAGGATTTACACATGAAAAGCGTGTTACGCCACGAGGAAATGTTGTATGTGTTTGCCGGCAACAGAAAACCAGGAGTGACTGACAACCAGCTAACCTGTGTCAAATAACAGCGTTCACCGCGGCTTTTGCCCATTAACCCTGCTGACCTGGCACTTTATAAGCCTACTCAGTATAGTGGTAGTAGCCTCCAACAAAAGACACTCCATCTTAATAATCTAATGGACCACTGAGCTGGTCTCACACATTATCCACTGCTATGGAGCTCATAGTACACAGCCTCACTTGAAAAGGCAGCAGAGTGAATATTTCAGGATGTTCCTTACATTTGCACATTGTTCAAGTTTAGCTCCCGTTGTCAACGGAAGTGAATCACAGTTAGCACAACATAACTGTTATGAATTCACAGACCACTAAGAATCTTCCATATGCTTTTGTTACATTATAAAAGCAACTCTTACAGCTGTTCCCAACGCTCACGCTCCATCAGGGTGAAAAGCCTGTCGTCATCGAGAGGTAAACGTTGCTTAAATAAGTGGATAACGCTGCATTAATGCCAAGCGTCTTTCTAGGAAGACACTGATGATGTTGTGATAGTTTGTGAAGACAAAGACAGTGACGGAAACAGATAGCTCGGGAGAGTTCAAGCCCACTCTGAGCTTCAAAACGAGTCTACTGAGACCTATGGGTGACGTCACGGAGACTACGTCCATCTTTATACAGTCTGTGTGTTTTAGTTGCTTGACCATGACCAAACTGTATTTGCATAAATGGAAGAACATATATTGTATGTATATTGAACTACATATATGGATATTGTAGAAAAAATTCATTAAACGACAGCTGTTCAAAAACCTTAACATTAAACCTAATCTGGAGTTCTGCATAATCGCCCTGTATCCACACTGGCAGGTGTCAGGATTGTTTCTGTACCAAGCTGAAGCATCACTCTGGTACTTTTCACTTTTCTGGCACAATTTCAACAACATGACTCCATGTATAGCTGTCACTGGAATGGAAAAATTCAAGTTGATGACTGACAGTTCATGCAGGCACTTGTCAACTAATAAAACTATATGTTGTGACAGACTAGAAGCATATGCTCACAACAAGTTTTTCTCATAGCACATGTGACTCATGAATAAAAACAGTCCTGGGTGTAGTAGAAAGCTAAAGATGTCTGTTTTCTTGATGTTATCTTTTGCATATGGCTATATCACCTACCTTTTAGTATTTTATTTGTTTCTTAGGGCGAGACACCTGCATTTTGTCAGACATAGTCACGCATTCATGCATAAAACAATGAGTCTATCTATACCTGTACTTTTCACTCTTTCTGACATGCTGTCTCTGAGATTTTGAAGCTCATGAGCTGCTGCAGCGCTGCAGTGATGGCTGATGTCAGTCTTAGCCAAGCTTTCAGGCACAGCACTGCCACATTTCCTGTTGTTCCAGACCAGTGAGTGCGGTGACGGTTGCACCTTGCTCAGCAGTCCGAGACGATTACTGGACAGGTTTGGAGTTATGTAAAGGACAAGCAAAGGAAATAGTCTGGGCTTATCGGTATTTTTCTGCTGAATTAAACTGGATCTTGAGGTCCTTTCAGGTGAGCACAGATGGGAAATTCATTGTTTCAAATCGTGCATATTAATAAATAATCAACATTAAAATGTTTGCCAGATATACTGTATATATGTGCATAGAAATCACATCATTGAAATGTGTGCAGTGTTAATTATCCTGAAGCAGGTGGTGATTTTATGAGGTTATAAATGAATATAAAGGTGTTTTTTTTCCCCATCACCCATTGAGCAGCATGACCACCATCAGTCAGACATCACTTGTCAGTACCTTAAATGTACTGTAATTAAAACCTGGCCGGCCTAATAAATGAGGCTTAACCTCTACCTGAGCACTGCCCTGCCACGCCACCCCGGCTGTTCGCTGGACGAGCGCAGGATTCACCTCTGCTAATTACTGGATAACTGTCTCTGCCCTGAACTGTATCTGCCTGGTTGGAAATCACTGTTTAGGGAGGTAAACACATGAGGGTGACTGGTGCTGTGTGTGTAGGTCTGTTGGCACAGCTCAAAAAGGTGCACAGGGACAGAGGTAAGATGCACAAAATATGTGGAATGTGGATGAGAGGAAATAAAAGAGGGAAGGGAGGTGATGTTAATGTTCTTGTTTGTTAATAAGTCTCATTTAGGAAATCCAGGAATACCCATGTGTTCTGCCTGCTGTGTGTGTGTGTGTGTTTGTGTGGGTGTGTGTGTGTGTGTGTGTGTGTGTGTGTGTGTCTCATTGTGTGGCTGTCAGTCTGTGGAGAGCCAGAGGACATATGCTGGTCAGCCAGCTACCCTCCCTACTGTCTCATCATTTTCTCTCTTTCTCCCTGTAGAGTGGCCATTACAGTGAGCCCCCTCAGGCCATGCCACAGCATATGCACACAGACACACACACACACATACACACACACAAACAATGAAAAAATGTTTTTAGTAAGCATACACACATGCACATTAACACACACATACACATACAAACACTTCATCTCCATCCATCCATCCAGCCCAGCTCGAGGGCCTGTGTGAGTGGGCTCCAGCCCCCATGCTGCAGCCCCATGCATGGGCCTTGGCCACATTAGCAGCCTGGCGGGAGATAGGCTGGCTGGGCTCGCCAACAGCCTCCAGCTAACGTCCTCCCACAAGAGCTGGCACCCTTTAGACGAGCTGGAATGGTCACAAAGTGGGAAGAATCTAATCCGGTTTGACTTTTTTTTTTTTTTTTTTGCAGTGTCCTCAACCACCATGGGCCTTATTTGGGCCACTCTCCACTCTAAATAAATATGAAATATGAGTCCTGTATGTGGATATGTGCTTACTGGGAATTATTGGATTAAATGGTTGCAGCACAGAGGAGTAGCACTAAGAAAGAAAAAAAAAAGCTGTGATGCAGCAGTTCTACTACATGAAGCCTATTTAAGCTCCTTCGGCGTGATATCACATCACATCACATGACAGCTTAATATGGTTTATATCCTTATTGTAAGTAAAATCCTGCAGCTACGCTTCCCTGTGAGGATTAACACCTGAGTCATTGTTAACTGCCTCCACTTGGTCTGAGTTTTCCCGCCTTTACCGCTGTCGCTTAGTCTCCGGTTAACAATCACTAGGACTGAGATGTACCGTACCTGCGTAGGGGATGGGGGCGTCTTTGTCCAGGGCCACCAGCGGAGGATCCAGCAGAACGATGTCAGTGTTTTCAGTGATCACCCCATGGTATGATGTCTCAATCCACGGCTTGTGTTTATTCACTGCAGAGACAGGAAGCAAAGTGTGAGATGTCAGTGAAATACTTGTGCTACAAGGTACAACAGAAGAGTCAGTCTTAACGCACTGAGATATACATCTTCAATTTCACTTCCCCTGTAAAGCTGTCCACAGGTAAATGATTTAGACATGCACACTCACAGACAAATACAGTGTGCAGAACCACAAATACATGCACATTTCACTCCCTTCTTAGCAAAGCTCCTCCAGCCTCAGCTTCAACAAGACATTCTTATTTTGCTAATCTCCCCACCACCACCTCTTCTCTCTCTTTTCTTCTCTTCTTGCTCAAACATCCCCTGCAGGTTTCAAAGCACCAGTGCCATGCTTGATCAATGACCACCACTGTGCTGCCAGTAGAAAACTGTATCCAGGGCCAAGTCTAAACAAAGTTCATGTGCTGAGGGCCTGATTAAGGGCCATAATTGAGTAACGGCCCCCTGGGCTGTGTGTGGCACCATGCCGGCCCACTTGCCATTTCTTCCCCCATCTTACAGTCAAAAGAAGAGGAAGAAAGGAGTTCTGGAAAACAATTGCAACCCTCATGTCCTTCTTAGTGCATTTTAGCTGGGCCAGAAAAATTACAATTACACTTCGGGCTGCTTTTGAAAGTTCAAGTTCAAATTGATGGATTGAAAATGACACAAAGCAAAGCTGTAATTTAAGGTCCCCTGAGAAACATCGCTTAAAAAAATACATATTAAATGCTTGAAATGAAGTGCACAAGCAATAATTACTCTCCATTCAGCGAAAAAGAAATCCGAAGACTGTGGATTCATCCTAAGTGGGCCCGCTAATCAAACTACCATTGTTACAGACCCCCTCAATTATTCCCTGAATGCCAGTAAAAGCCACTTGGCAACGCTCAAATGTACTCTTTCCAAACAACCCAAACAGACAAACGTTACACCAGACGTCACACTCATTTATAATGCGAGAACAAAAAGAACACTTGTGTTGTTGCTGTTGTGAAACAAATGCAGCTGCATTTTATTTTATTCTCATCATTTCCAGACAATGTTTTCACTGCTCTTAAAATCTAATTAGTGATTTCTAATCAAGTGACATAGGAGGTGCGTCTGCAGCTGCCAGACAGTGGAAGAACTAGTTCTGTTTTGATTAAATAAATAAATGTATATTGACTTATTTGTGTTGAAGAGGAAAACAACCATCCAAATATACCATCTAAATTGGTGGTATAATGACGTCCTTTATAGTCACAATAATCTGTCTGCTGCAGCATTAAGTCTGACTGTACAGAGCACCAGCAACCAGTGGAAACACATTAACACCGTATGGTCACACTGTGCATGAAAATGAGTTAGCAAGCATGAAGAAAAAACGAAATATTTAGCTAAAAGTAATGAATGGTTGAAATAAACAGCCAAAATGAAAGCGACATGAATTTAGTTTTGTTTGTTTTCCTTCTGGAAATTGTTTTTGTGTCTGTGGCAAAGCTCAGACATTAGAGTTAAATACACTGGACAAAAATATAAACACAACACTTGTTTCTGCCTCCCACTTTTTTATGTTAAAATGAAAGACTTTTTCAAAGCGCAGAAAAAGACATCTTTTTCTAAAGTTTTCTTCACAAATGTGTTTAAATGTGTTTAATGTGTTAGTGAGCACTTTCCCTCCATCAAGATAATCCGTCCACCTGACAGGTGTGGCATATGGAGATAATGATTACACAGCATGATTATTGCACAGGTGTGCCTCAGGCTGGTCACAATAAAAGACCACATTAAAATGCGCAGTTTTATTTTGAAAAAAAAAAAGATTTATAAGGTACTGAAGTGAGGATTTCACTTGACTTGCGCTACAGATGTGCATTTTTTTTTTTTTTTTTGTGGATCAGAAAATAGTTCAGGATCTGGTCTGACCAGCATCTGTCTCATCCAGAATACAACACATCTCCTCGGTCAGAGTCGTGTGTGTGTGTGTGTGTGTGTGTGTGTGTGTGTGTGTATCCTTTGTGTTTATAGAAAAAGTCTTAGATTTTTTATTTCAAATGGGAGAAAAAACATGAGTGACGCTTTTATATTTTTATTCAGTGCAGATAAATGGTTGAAAGATTCAGCTTCTGTCACTTTAAGTGTATGAAAAATTACCATCACACTTTTTGTCGTGAACCTCAACATCCACTTATATCAACACATTTGCGACGTTAGATTTTTTTTTTTTTGGACTTTGTATATTAACAGCAGCAAACAGTAAAAACACTTAGAAAGATATTGTGAGTGTGATAAAGGGACCAACTGGATTGTTTTGTTATTACGTTTTTGAGGACTGGGTAGCAGCAAAAAGCTAGTGAGACCTGGGGAAAACATGCAAACACTCCAGAGATACATATTCATGAGTGTCAGCAGAAAGCATGGCTAAGAGCCCTGATACAGTCAGAGGAGATCATTTACAGGGGAAGAGAGATAGGAACACATTAGTCTATTAGGACGTGATAAATATGCATTAGTTTGCTGCAGCAGTGAGGGGTAAAATGATAGGCCTACTGGATTTCAAGTTTAAATGCCAAACCATGTCATTTTGAGAATGAATAGCTTGCTGACGCTGCTGTTCAGGAATTTCAAGGGGAAACATGATGCATATGCGTCATCGCTGCCAAAGCTACGAGCTAAGAGACACACAAACCTGTCGAAAAAAGGATCTTTTGTGGGTGTTTTGTGGAACATATTGTGATACGGAACAATTAGCACACGCGGCTCTGGAGCTAAACAGCAAGAACCTGGGAAGTGCGTTATCGTAAAGAAAGATAGAAAGCAAAAAATTTGAAAGCAGCTGAAAAAAAAAGCTAATCTGCTGCTCCGACTTGGGACAAGTGCACAACCCCAATAAATGTGTAATACAGGGTATAACACTATTTGAGCAGAATGCGTGACAGCTAATGAGGAGTCTGGAGAATTGAAGGCACACAGCTAAGGAGCACTCTTGACCTTTAAATCCTTGAAGCATTAATGCTGCTCACCGTGACTACTTAGCAGAGGCAGGCTGACCTAAATGCTCCGTTATCAGCATAACCAAAACATTTTTTTATTGTGATCCAGCTGCAACGCCTCGATACAGCAGCTTTCTCTCAACCGACACAACTTATATAACGATAGTGGGAGACAACTGAAAAGCACATTCTCCACATCGGCGACCTTTGTGATATCGCTGGTGCACAAGATCGGGAGCATCTTTCCATCAGTCAGCGTGACCTAGCTACAAGTTAACGACATCTCAAAGCCTCGCTGGTCTGTGTGTGTGTGTGTGTGTGTGTGTGGGGGGGGGGGGATGGAATGGTTTTTCACCAGGAGTGATGAGGACATTAAAGGAATCGCTGCAGTTTCCCGATGGGGTGCCACCTACATGTCAACCCCACCCCTAACCCAGGACTGCAGCTCATCCAATCTCTGGCGAGAAATACAACGCTGACGGCGTCTTAATAGAATGGGGAGCGTGTACTGACAGCTTGAGACATGCCCTCGAGTCATTATCACAGAATGGATGGATATGCTTCCCTCTTCTTGCAAATAATGCTGACTATCAGAGGTTGAAGAGGGGTGGAGGGGGAAGGTGGGAGTGGAGATATGAGCCAGACCATCAGTTCCAGAGGTTCCTAGGGGAAACATTGAAGCCACTTAGTGATAGTTCCCTCCTCATTCCTCAATGGCCACTCGAATCAAAGCTAAACACAGTTAATCCACTCATCAATATAAAGGGAACATGACACCACGCACTGCCAAAGCTCGTCTCTCATCATTTCAGTCTGCAGGTATCGTCAGAAAGAAGCACTCCTCACACTTGCTCTCTTTGCTAAAAAAAAAAGTCTTCGAGCCACGTTGTTGCGGTAACCACGCACACCGATGAGAAGATTTGTCCTTTTGACACTTTGATTGAACTCTGCTGCGCTCATCTACACCTCAGCCTTCAGGCTTCAGACATCCTCTAATAGGATGTGTGCTTAAAAACAAAAAAAAAAAATCAGTAAACACACACACACACACACACACACACACACACACACACACACACACACACACACACACACACACACACACGGGAAAAAAAAAAAAAACAAGCCTGAGCAGCACTCCGAGTGACCCCAATTTTTAAAAGCAAACACCTTCATTGGCTACTAAAAGCACTCGGTAAATGGCAAGCGATAACCCCTGTTTGTGAATGGAGGGAGGTCGACTTGCCGGCTTCTTAAGGCTGAACATGACTAGCTGAGACGCAAGGACTTTTAACATCGTGAGGACAGAGCAGGAATAAAACACACCATTTTCTCTTTTATATGTTAACAAGCAGAGGAAACTGCTCTTACCAGACTGTTGTGTTTTCTTATTTGGACCTGAGCTGTGATTCAAACACCATGACCTTTTGCCATTGTGTCACACGGGGAAAGCAGCAGGGTGAAATTAGTTAACTGGCTTCCAGGCAGACTAGACAAAATTATTTTTACTTTATATACTATCTCTCGGAAAGCCCGTAACCTTATTTTAACCTTTAACTTTATTTTTTCTTCATTTCTTTTAATAAGAAGCAACTTTTACTGCCTTCAGCTGCACTATATTCTCTGCTCTGGCAACTAAATTAATAAAATGTATTACTCATGTGTTTCAATAATAACCACAGCCTTGTAATTTTGTCTTCTCACAAATGAGTGGAGTTAAAGGCCACTGAATCATTTTTGTTCTTCAAATGCATTTAATTATGGGGTTTGAGGGATACACTTATCAAACCTGTACAGGCTAATATAATCAGGTTGTGTGACAGCTGAGAGGTGAACGCTGGAGCTCGGCTGCCCTTTACCGCTGACTGCTGGTCAGCAGAACTATCTCCCTCCGTCATTTCACTGTCAATTAAAGCAAGAGTCCTGGGTTTGACTTCAGGCTCTGAGCATGGCAGAGGCGCTATAATGGCTGATTAATCTCTGACCAGGCAAAGGTGTGCCACCGTAACTGTGCTGACGGGTGCCACCTTTTACGGGGCGGGTGCCGCAATCAGAACAGGCCCCCGGGGGGACAAGGGAGGAAGAGAAACAGTTGTAATTAAAAAGAAATTTGTAGGAAATTAAACTCTGATTGATAAGGTCAACAAAAGGGGCTGTGATGAATACATCAGCATAATGAAAAGTAAACGTAGCAGAGACAGTCAGCCATTACTGCAACCAACAGGCAATTACAGCTACATGGCAAGCTGGGAGCTGCTGCCAGCGCCGAGAGGCTCAGAGATGTCCATCAGCAGGTCACTGCAAATTATCCAGATACATCCCCGTCTCTGCTAACGTCGAGCTGGCGTCTCAGCTCTCTTTTTTTCTTCCCACTCAACCACTTCATCGTTGCAGTGATGCGTGTCTTCTTTGACCCTTAGAGATCCTCGGTCTGCAAGCTAATAAAACTGACATTACACTGTGCATGAAATTTTTATTTTGACTGCTAATTTATGAAATATATTAGCTGAGCTTTATGGATATTAAAGGTGTACTACAGTGATTTACTGCTGCACTTCCATGGAGCTGATGGATTCAGAGGAGACAGATTAAACACAGGAGGACGGTCAAAAATAGCTGCAGTCAAACTCCCATAATGCAATCATTTTGTTAGACCTTCCCAGCTGAATGCTAACATCTTTTAAACTCATCAACATTGTTTTCTGACTGTAGAAAGACGTTATACAAATGTTGTTGCTGGTTGAGTACTACTCCTCCTGACAGGTAACCTCTTCTTTATGTGTAAAATCAGTGCAATTTAAACAAATTTTCTCAAGAAATGCCCATTCTCTTATTGAGAAGTGATCCTCTGAACGGGGCTTAAAGCAGTGAAGTCCATGTCTGGGTCAAAATGTTTCTTAATAAATCAGTTTCTACATTTCATTCCTAAGTATTGCAGCGTGGTCTAGTAAGGGAACTCTTCTCCACTATGCACTTATCACCTAATAGGCAAAAATAATAATGAATATAGTCAGTCTTTTTTCATTTTACATTATATGACCAGAAATTCAGAGTTTAATGTGCTGGATAAATGGAGGGAAATTTTACGAAATTGAAAAGAACAGATACTAATTTCTGAATGAAGTGGAGGCTGAGTGACAGAAATGTTATTATTATAATAGCAAGTGATCAAACAATGGAATTTGACAATAACTTGTTTCTGGAAAGCAGGATCTTGAAAGCAGATGAGAAGTGACTCTCGGCTCATTTTACCATCACACCAATGTTTGCGACGTTAAATACGACAAAGGAACCAAAGTGAAGATCAAACTGCAGCAGCTGCCAAAGCTCAACAAATAAATATGAGAAAGGCTTTATGCGCTTGGGTAGAATACAAGTGAGTTCATTACTCAGTCAGAGCATACAGAAAAGAAAAACTGTGTTCCTGCCAAAACACCTGGGTCACACTGAGGCCGCCCCTCCACAGTGCGTCTCAGACACTGACACCCTGACCTCTGCTGTGCTTGTTGCAGAGCTCCTTCTGTCGTCCTCTCATCTCAGAACAGCGTCTGGAGGACACACGACGGAAACTCAACTCCACACTTTCATGCCATCTTAAAAAATAACAAAACTCACCTCACGTCCTTCGCTGAGATGTAATTGAAAATCATGACGTGGCTGGGAAATAATTCACCTGTTGCACCCAGTTTGACCTTTTTGGGGTTTTTTTGGATTTAGTTTCTTGCGATTATGAGCTGTTCGTAGCCCCTGGCAGGGTGAGATAAAGCAGGATCACTGTGCTTTTTTGAGTTTTGTTTAGAGTGGAATAACCTAACAATTCACCCTGTATTTGCCCTAGGTGTGCATAAATGTGTAGGTGTGTAAAACGTACAACATAAGCTTGCGCATCTCTGTGAATGTGTGTTTGTGTGGCTTTTCTGGCCCACGGCAGGTTGTGCATTCTGGCCCTGGTCCAAGTGCCTGGTGCCTAGTGTGTGTGTGTGTGTGTGTGTGTGGTAACACGCGGCAGGGTGGTGGTGGGGGCGGTTCAGTGGCCGGTTGGAGAGTAGAGCAGTGTTGCAGCAGGACCCCGAAGCATCTGAGCCTGACAAATGCAAAGCAGCGAGGGCAGACATCAGCCTGTGACACCACCCAGGGAGCGCAATGACCACAGGAAACAAAACACACAAACAGCCGAGCTCAAAGGCTGGCAGGCAGAAAAATTGATAAAGGTGTATTTATGGTCTCTTCCATATAGGTTGTTTGTCCCTATCATCTGATGCGACCCATAGACGCATCACCTGAAATGGCGTCATGGTCACAATAATTGATGTTACCCGACTTCCTCCTTTGCTCCCATCATAATTACAATGGCTGCTAGAGGTTGCCTAATAATAACTATGGGTTGTACTGAGCTGCTGGCACAGACGACCCGTGGTGTTGTTTTTTTTAAGAGGAGGACAGTCTCGGCTGTGCATTACTGTTGATGGGAAAGAAATGCTGAGAGGAGCCAAACGCTGCCACACATATCAAAGTTCCCCTTTATTTGCACCTCTGTGAACAATGGCATTTTTGTTTTGACATTTTCTCCCTTCTGCCCCTCAACATTGTCCCTGCAGCAAAATGGTAGAGCTCACACAAAGGTCAGGCTTTTATCATGAGTTTGTTTTCCATCCACCTTGGCTGACGTACAACCCCCCCACCCACCCACCCACCCACACCCCCCCACCCCCTCCGGAGTAAGAATAGAGCAAAGAGGAGCTGGAGAAAGAGAGAGGCGAATGGGATAAAAAAGCACTATACAAATTGTCTGAGTTTGCCTCTTGTGCCTTAAGAGAGTGCAGCGGTGTTACTGTATGTGTTGCTCCTCTTTCAGACGGGGACTTATTAACCTGCAGATAGGTAAAAGGCTGACTGCATAGTCACTCTGCTGCCCCCCCCCCCCCCCCCCCCCCTCCATTTCCCCGGGGGAAGAGTGAAAAAAACAAAGTGAGTGATCGAGATGTAGGAGTGTTATGCATTACGTTAGACACAAAAAAAAAAAAATTGAAAGCATCCATCCAGATGACCGGGAGTGGATGTATAGGAGCTGAGAATGCACTTTCACTGCCATTACCATCATGACCCCTCTTTATCAAATGGTTTCATAGTCACAAATGTTCCCTCTGTGCGTCATTTGAGAGCCATTATCGTGGTCCATTCTTGTACGTGCAATTTGAGATATGGCATTTACGGCCTCCTGCTTCTCTTTCACACACATGCGCCGGGAGTATGTCAAGAGAGACACCTACACAGCTAAGTACTGCCAGAGTTTGAAAAGCTATAATAAAACATTAGACGGTACAGGCTATGATGGTGCATTTATCTCAAAATCCGCATATTTGGAACTTGTTTGTACAGTTTCTTCATATTTTAGCACCAACTGAGCACAAGTAACTGTGAAACTGTGGCATTTCTTAGTCGAAGCGCCAAACTAATCTAATTTCAATAATAATTAGGTCTAGTTAGTGGATTTCTCCTTGGGTTGATGGCGGTTAGGGTTAATGTGTCATAAACATCAACCTACTTTCAGTTTGTCAAGTCAAATTAAAAACTTTGTTAAGTTGTCAGGACGATGTCAGTTTCATCCACCGGTGTTGACATTTCTGTTTGGATTGAAATGGATTCTGGCTTTGGCTCTGGCCCAAGAAGATAACATCCTCATTCTTCTTAATCCTGCCTACCTCAGCTTTGTAGTCAGGACTGATATTAAAGTGTAACTGCACTCAGTCTAACAATCCTGCGCGCACTGACAACATACGCAACCCTGACGTGTAATATGTGTAATTAGAACTAAAAGTAAAATCATTGTACTGTTCTCTCTCTCTGTTTTTTTTTTTTTTTTTTTTGGTCCATTGCACCAGAGGCTGAAATCACCCTAAAACACCACCCTGATTCCTTCTACATGTAGCTGGGAGTATGCACTTAAATCTGGGGCGACCATAGATTGTAAATAAAGATGGACAAAGCCTCTGTGACATCAGCCATAGGTTTCTGAAGAGCGGTTTGGAAGCTCAGAGCGGGCTTTTCCACCATCGCTATCTTGGCAGCGCTTGACTCCACCTACTTCCCAGCTAATCCAAAAATGGTCAAAGAGGTGGGGCTTGTGTGCAGCCGAGACTTCAGCCAGTTTGTGGCAAGCACGTCGCCCACCTGTCACTTAAAGCAGCCCCGCCCCCAATTATACAGAATTTTAAGCCTGGATAAAATTCAAAAGGGTGAATGATATAAAAATTCACTCTGTACAGTTGTCAAAGGAAAATTAGCAATAGAGACCAAAACTGTTTTTATGTACCAGGCTGTAAACATGTTTATTTGTGCTGTAAATAAACATATAAGCATTTTAACGCCAGCTTCATGTGGCCATTTGAGGATGTTGGCGTCATGTTTCAGCCCCGCAGGTTGCTGCTTGGTGGGGACACTGTAACTGGGTCTTATACTACTGAGGAGTTACTTTTTAAACAACTGAAAAAATAGCAGATGTGTGCGACAACTCTGAGATCTGAAACCAGGCCAATTAAACTCGAAATTGTTTTTTGTTTTTCTTTATTATTTTGACTTTTCTGATCCACCTGTGTGTGTTTCTATGAGCTGCTATGATGTCTGAGAGGGCAGTGACATTTAACAAGGGCAGAGGTGAACAGGAAGGTGCCAACAACAACAACAACAACAACAACAACAACAACAACAACATCCCTGCCCTTTTTATTCTTCAGTTTTGGTGCTTTGTGATGGAGCTGGAGGCAAGTGACACTTTGTTTTTCATTATTTATGAGCTTTTTCCCTCAATTTACTTTTGCACAAATTGCATATTAGAATAGGTGGGTGTACGTGCATGTACAGAGAGAAAACTAAAGATGTAGAAAACCCTGAAGATAAAATGGCCACAGTTAAACACTCCCGCTGATTCAAACCTCTTCTACTCTCCCTTGAGGCTCAGTAAGAGTCTCTTGTTTGTGCATGTCCATGTGCATGTGTGTTTGTGTGTGTGTATTGGTGAACAAGGAGTCAGTGTGAGAGACGGGTTCTCAGGTCTTTTTGATCCCTGCAGAATTTTGTTCTGGTCAGTTTATGCGGCGCCTCCGGCCAGCTGTGAAACAGGGGGTTGAAAACACACTGAGCAAATAAAGGTGTCGGCGGTGTAATCCTTTTAGAATGGCTGGGCTTTTGAAGCGAAGGCCGCCGTCTTATGGAACTTGAGGTGCACTATGCACAGTAATCTGGTTACAGAAGCGCACGTGTGTGTGTGTGTGTGTGTGTGTGTGTGTGTGTGTGTGTGTGTGTGTGGCTACTTGTGCATGTGTGTGACTGATGAAACACTTAACACATACAGCAGCAGGTCCTGGAGAACAATGTGTCCTTGTGTCTCTTTTTATATAGTCGACTTTATCCGTCATTTTCCTTCTTTTTTTTTCTATTGATCTTTACATTCATTTTACTTCAGTCTCCTCTCCTCCTCCTCTACCCTTTCATCACTCAAATATATCCAAGCCCACTCTTATAAGCTCTCACTCTTTTCATCTTAGTTGCTTAGTTATGCCATGAACACCCCCCCCCAACACACACACACACACACACACACACACACACACACACACCCTTAAGTTCTCAATAGCACTTAGTCCCCCGTGTTTCTAAGACTGTGTTCCTGATTCCTCCTGGCAGTCCATTCCATTTTGCCTCTCTCTATCTTTCTCATATCACTCTAAAAATCGAAGGCAAGTGGGCAAGGAGATGTGATGAGAGGAAGAGAGTATCCCTACTGGGACTCTCTCTGGACCTCTGTAAAACACACACACACACACACAGCACATGCACACGCACGTCACACACACAAAAGTAGTTCATCTCTCCTCATCCTGGAGGGATGGAGGGAGGGAGGGGAAAAGAGAGAGACAGCCTGGAAACTAAGACTTGTAATTTCTTCTCCTCCCCCAAGTGCCACTTATTTCCCAAAACAGATAATGCAGAGGAGAGAGCGAGAGAGAGAGTGGAAGTGGGGGGTGGGGGGCGTGAGGTTACAGGAAGAAATAGATTCCAGTTTAACGATGGTGGGATTTGTGGAGCACGCAGAGGGAGCGGACCTGTACTGGTGCTTCCTGTAACGATGGTGACATGTATGAAAGTGAGAGAGCAACGTTTGGGGAGATTGTTCTACTGGTCACCTGCTGAGTGACGGGAATAAACATACTTCATGTGTCTCCCCGGGAGACGATTGAATAAGTCCAACATCTCAGACAGTTTGCCTCAGTCCACTGTCACCGACGATAAAGAAACTCAGCGGATGAATATGTGTTTCTCTAAAATAAACTGGACAAACCAGACATAATGAACCGTATAGTGAAGGACACTTTGACTGTATGAAGCTGCAAGTTATATAATGATGAAAAAATATTTTTTTTAAAGATGAGGAAGGAGACAATTGTTAAAATTTATTGATGGAATCCAGCTTGTACTTTCAACAAAATAGGGACGAGCTCGTCTTCAGTGGTCTAATGATGAAAGCGCTACATATTTAATGCAACAGTCTGTTTCAAAGAAAGTGTGAATAGTACTTTGGATAATAATGTTGGTTATTGATGTTAAGCACCCGCTGCCTGTTGCACCAACTGCAAAGCTCGGTTGCAACTAGTTAGTTTCAACCTAAACTCTCCATTCTGTTCACTATAGATTAAAAACGTGCAGCAGGTTACTGTGACCCATGGTTACGTTTTGTTGTTGGACGACTGATCGCGGCCGCAGTAATTATGACAGGAGCAAAGGGGAAAGTGATTCTCATGTGAAACTAAGAGTTTATGTTTTTTCTCTTATCCACGACTGCTCGACAAATTCAACCACATTGTCACTATTGTAACCATGACAACAAAGATCGTCTAATGATGAGGAAGTACTTATTTTGTTACCATTTAGTAGTTTTTGTGCCTTAACCTAACAAAGCCATGACCATTATTATAGTAACCGTGGCGACAAAGGTGGGTATACCCCTCTCTGTACAGTCCGTTTGTTTATTATTGTAACCATGACGATAAAGGTCCTGTCCGCCTGATGCCGTAGGGGGCACCATTTCAGGAGACTCCTATGGGTCGCATCAGAGGGTGGAAAACAACGACGTCATGTCCACTACCTCCCTGATGACCAAAGCTTCTGTTGTACTTCCTTTTGTTTGTTTTATTGAGATGCAAACGGGGGAATCGCACGTATACAGCAACAAGTCGTCCAAATGAAACAACAACACACCTTGTTTCTCCTTTAGAGCAACACACAGAAGTGCTTTCTGCTCTGACTCATGATGTGACGGCGCCGTGGTTTATAGACAAAAACATCTTGGCTACTTTTAGGAAAACATCATGATTTAGGTTGAAATCTTGATTAAGGTTAGATGACATTCATCGTCATGGTTGCCATTATAATAATAATAATAATAATAATAATAATACTGATGATATTAGCTTAGACTTGTAATTCAGCTGTATGGTGCAACCACTTTTGACCAAGTTAAAACTTTAGCTTAGGTGCAACAGTCTGCAGAGCCACACACTTGCAAGCCGGTCAAAGCTCTGAAATCCTTTTTTATTTGTAGATTATTGGTTCATTAATTGTAGCGATGCCCTGATGGTTCATTGGGCCAATGAAAGGAAAAATAAAACAGTCAGAGGGAACATTAAGTAACTTGCCTCTAGTCAAAGGAAATGGACAGGCTAATAGAAACCGGGCCCTAGAAAAAACAGGAAAACTAGGAAAAACACACAGTAGATTAATAACCACACGTACCACTTTCATCCTACATCGTACAGAACTGAATCTTTAAACCCAAGCCGTGTGTTTCACCTGTCCAGGAGAGTATTTTTTTCCGTAATGGGTTGAACCTGAAGAGCAGCAGTTCATGACCATGCAGCCCCGACTGTGAACCATGAGAGCAGAGAGGCCTAGAGGGCAGCAACGCACATGAAAGGGAAAAAATGCTTCAAACACGATTTAACCCCCACCAATCTGAGAAATATATGCTCGGTCACACACACACACACACACACACACACACACATAAACACTAAGGAAGTAGCCAATCGGGCTTAGCTGTTGGATATGTGCTCTGGACATGTCTGACATACTGACAACTACTTTCCTCTCTGAAGGAGATGGAGGCAGGAGGAGAGTTATCACCTCCCAGGAGACTGATCAAGGAGATACACATGAAGGCACAGGAACACTTGCATGTGAGCGAGTTGATCCTTTCATGCTGTTAGTGTGTGTGTGTGTGTGTGTGTGTGTGTGTTGAGCAATAACTTGACAGTGATATGGGCGGCCTCGTGGAAGGTGCAACAACATATAAACATTCCAGAAAGTTGACTGTAGATCCAGTAAAAGAAAAAGAAAATAAAGCTAAAATAAACACAATAGCACACACCCACGGTCCCCACTTATAGTTCACTTACATTCAGGAAATTCTGACAAACGTTTATTGTGCCATTCCTCCCACTGACCGCCACTCTTCATTTCACGGTCTAGGTCAGCACCCTGGGTTCAGCCTGCTGTGTTTGGCACTTGCACAAGTTTTAAAGCAATCATTCATTCAGGGAAAAAAAAAATTGTGCATTTCAATATCCTCTCAACCTCTTTTTAACCCAGCCAAAGTTCAAGTGGCTATTTTTTTTGTTTCCATTATACTGAAGCCAAACAGAGCTAGGGAGAGAAACACATTGTTTATTGCACATAATTTCCTGAAAAGTCGCACTTTGTTGTTTCGGGCAGGAAATTAATTCAGGTGGAAAACATATGTGGGTTCAATGGATCTGTTTTGTGGTGTATTGTATTGTAGGTGCGCTGGAAAAGGCACCTAGCTTGTAATACAATGTAAAACAAGCTTCCACCATTTCACAGCACCGAGGCAAAAGCATGTTACCCGAGCGCAGCCCCATTATCCCTCTCACCCCTCATTTCTGTCTTATTTAGCCTTGAGATCTGTGTTTTGTTTGGTTTTGTTGTTTTTTTTAACCAGTGGAGCTGGCGAATAAAAAGCCAAACGGCTGGTCGCCAGAAATGGAACAGCGCCGGCTGGTGAGTAATGGGAGAGTCGGCGGTATGTACCAGGGAAGTGATTTGGGCTCTTTTTGTTGCTCTGCACTGTGTTGGTAGCCTTGACTTGAAACAAAGAGACTCATCAGCAGCTAGTGGAGCAACAGTCCTCTACACATCTCACACACAAACACACACACACACACACACACACACACACACACTGAGCTGCGGAAGAAACCACACAACCATAAAAAACACAGACACACAGATGAGGATATGTATAAACCCTGTTTAAAACTGCAACCGACCGTCAGCACCTTCAGTCATTAAGATGAAAGAAGCGATGGTTTCAAACGAGGGATGAACTGGAGACAACATAGGTGGGCTCAGCGATTAGATGCCGTCTCTGTGGGGGATAGTGATTC
Source organism: Seriola aureovittata (assembly GCF_021018895.1). Lineage (NCBI taxonomy): Eukaryota > Metazoa > Chordata > Actinopteri > Carangiformes > Carangidae > Seriola > Seriola aureovittata. Next base: position 5,521,491 of record NC_079367.1, on the reverse strand, counting down.
TCCGGTAACTGTGAGTTCAGACGTGCAAACACACCCACACATAAATACTACATGCATACTAAGAAATTCATTCAGATCATGCAACAGGCACATTGCATAGACACAAGTTCCCTGGCACAGAAAACAACACACCACATGCAAGCACACTCTGGATCACAGTAACTGTGCTCCAGCTGAAGGTTAGCCGGAGCTTCATCATTTGGAAAAGATAACACACTTCAATCAATCAATTAAACCCTTCATACTGGTTAGTGCACTTCACTGTTCTTTACACACAACTGATAAATACAGAGTCAATGAGACACTAATGCTCACTAAATAATAAAAGAAAAAATATAGCGATAAAGGAAATGTGAATAAAAACGGAAAAACGAAAAAAGTAATTAAATTGACAAAACAGGTGGAAACAGAAAACGAATAACAGCCAGAAAACATTCTTTTACAGATATCAACACTTTTAGCTGCTATCGTGCCTGGACAGGCTCTTCCAAATTATATACGACTGTGACAATAAAATTCATTTTGGAGAACATTTCAGCAGTTTAATATCTATTACATTCATTTAATTTTGGTTGGCGTATTTCTGAATATTTCTCAAACCTTGACAGATTAAATTCTACATTTATTTATTTGTTTCTAATTAAAATATAGTAGGCCAATTTGAAGACTTTGGCGATAACGCTTTCAATTAATTGATAATTTAATTGGATTATAGTTATGTAGTTTTGGTCACTGCTTCTATTGGTTGTGACAACATTAAACTCAAGGTGTGGGAACATGGCGACGTCACGCAACAAGTTTTGATTTGTCAAGAAAAACAGTGAAGGTTGATTATGTAAACCTGGGGGTTGGATCATAATCTGCCTTCACAGACGCGAAAGGGTCACAAGATATGAAATCATAGAAGCTAAAGTTTCAAACTTTGCTCAGTTCTGGTATTTTTCTTTGTCTGGGCTCTAAAACATATTCAAATAAGCCAAATCTAAATGATTTTTGGAGGTAAAGCAAAGTGAAAACTGTGCGTTTGAAAGTAGGGGAAGTACAGTTTGTTCAGATCAAACCAGGAAGTTGGTCTATAAACTGTAATCTCTAATTGGCCGGGCTACCAGCACTCTGCAACCTCTGCAGCTTACTCAGAGAGTATATTACTATTATTACTAATGAAAATGATGGCAGCGAAGCTGTCGGCCGGCCGGGACCTTTCTGTGTGCAGTTTTAATGTTGCATGGGTTTCCTCTGGCTTCCTCCCACAGTCCAAAGACATGTTAGGTTAATTGGCGACTCTACATTATACATGTGTGAATGTGAGCGTAAATAATTGGTTGTCTCTTTATGTCAGCCCTGTGATAGACTGGAGACCTATCCAAGGTGTACCCCACCCTCTCCCAATGTCAGCTGGGATTGGCTACAGTGAGCAGTTTGGCTAATGAATGAATGAATGAATGAATGACAAATGACGTCCAAAACTGAAAAAATAGACCTAAGGTGTCATCATCCTCAAGATAAACAAGATTATAACAGACAAACACAGACGAGCATGAGTAGCTGCAGAGTCTGCAGCGAGGGAGAAACAGTGCCGTGGCTGTGGAGGGATTAGTGAGCGAGAGCACACAGGCTTAGATGCTACTTTTCTTGCACTCTCTGAATAGTCCCACATATGGCATTTGGCTCTTTGTCCCACATGACCAGTTGGCTAGCTCAGAGGCCAATCATTTCTGACCCACTGCGACAGACTGCTGGCTGGCTGGCTGGCTGGCTGGCTGGGTGGGGTGGGGTGGGGGGGTGGGGTGGGGGGTGGGGTGGGGTGGGGGGGTGGGGGGGCAGACAGACGCACAAACAAACAGAAAAGTGTGGATCTGTCAACATTTTGGACAATAACAGAATCCATCAGTGTGGCCATGGAAAAACACAATATTTACAAAGGAAACATCACGTAGACGGCTGCTGCCCACGGGCCTCATGGCGGCCTTGTTGAATATATCCATCTGACGAAACCTCACAAACTCTCTGTTCATGATCGACCTCACAGCACTCTGAGAGAAATGCAATGGCCTAGAAATACACCTCTGTCCTCACTCTGATTAGTACTTTTCAATAACATTCACAGACTTGTCTGGAAAGGTTTCTTCTTCTTCTTCTTCATGATTCTGTTTTTGTCTGGAAAATGAACTCCTGGCTGTAATTCACCTAAAATCATCAGTTCATGTGTCGGACAATGTGGCGCAGTGCTAGTGGCAGCCTGTCGTAGCAGCTCCAAACAATGTCACCCCCCCCATAAAAACTGCAGACAAACTTAAGAGCACATGCAGCCACAGACTCAAGCAACCCCGCTGTGAGGAAACATTTTAGGAAATTGTTCCTGCCTGGTGCAATCAGACTCTGAATCTAAACACTCACCCTTGCACATGGAGCCATAATCATAAACTTTTTCATTTATATTTTTATATTTAATTTCTTATTTCCACTGTGTACTTTTTGTGTCTCTTTTCTTTGTCTTTTTCTGTATTAGTATTTTATATTTTTACATATATTCAATTCATTATGTGACTTATAACAATAACCTTTTCTCTAAACCCCTCCCTCGCGCAGTGATGGTCCAGTCATGGGTTAGCAACTGAAACTACGCATGGTAGGCTGAAGCGGTGTGTATGGAGCTATATTAAAACCCATGTTCTGTATATAAAGAGTTTGGTATGTTATGTGTGTTTATAACTTTTCCAAAACTAAATCCACAACAGGAAACGTGTAAGGCTGCGTTCCCTCACTCTCTGCCTTTCCCATTATTACAAACTCCTACCTCTCCTGTTATTTCAGTAATCGTATTACAGCCCTCCTAGTTCCACTCCAAATGGCATTGATTGATTTGTATGGCTTCACTTTAGGTTAAACCCATCTCAACCTGGTTCCAATTATTTTGCCAAGACACAGGGAAAGGGGTAATTTCATTCAAATAGCTACGATTATTGAAATGTTAGAAAAGCTTAAATGTTTCATAATTTGACAACCTCTGTTCATCTGGTTCCAGTGAAGTCTGAGAAAAGTATTCAGCGATGCACTCGGTGGGACAAAACAGAGGAGAAAAGATGAATCATAAATTGCTTAAGGTAAGAAGTCATTTAAGGGAACACACACACACACACACACACACACACACACACCACATACAGGATGGGTCTATGCGGAGAAAATCAAAATCTCAAACTAAACATGAAGATTGATCTCACTAATGCATCTTTCTTGTGGCGCAGCAGGGACGGCTCAGCGTGTTCTTTATCATTCACAATCAATGGGAAATGTCAGAACTGAGAGTTTGAATCTGCTAGTGTGGAAAAGCACAACGTCAGCTTCAAGACTCAGTTGACAAAGCATTGAAAACATGCGTATTCCTAACAATAGCTACTGTCTGGTAATCAACTGTAGAATGCCTGTGTTGTCAAGTGTGTGATAAATTGAGCTGAATACCACAAGGGAAAAGAACCTATTGTGCTATAATCAGCCCAAATGATATTTGGTTATGAAAAATGGCTTTAATCTAAAGCCAGAGTCTGCATAATGGAGCCCAGCCATGTGTAGCATGGGGCTGTGGTTTGGTGAGACTACCACCTGACACTGGCCATTTGCTAACGTCATGGCTGCTGAGGAAGATGAACGTTTTGCAGAAATAATCAAAGGACAGGTTCAGGATTTTTCAAGTCAGGTGCTCATACTGATACACACCGACTCTGATTTTGCTTGCTGTAATTATTCATTCTGTTCATATTGTCTAATTAGATATGACTTCTTCTTGTCCTTGTTTCGTGCAAAACTGTATCCCAAAGTTTATCTGAAGTTAAAATGAGGATGTATGAGACTGTCCTCCTTTACATTTCACCATTATGTTGTCAGGTAACCTTTAGTTGTTCATAGTAGTTATGACTGGGGCAGAGAAGGAAGTCAGGTCATGTTATATATATATGATATCATATATATGTATATACCATTGTGTTAGGTGGAGGTTGGGTGGATGGATGGGTCACCAAAACAGACTCACACAGAAGAACATTGTTTGTTTCCAATTTGAAGCCAGTGGCCAACATTGTTTGTTTTATCTACAGCTTTCACCACATGGTCATTTGTAACCATGACAATGAATGTCCTCCTACCTAAGGGAGGTAATTATTTTAACCCAAACCATAATCTTTTCCTAAACCCATCGAGGAGTTACCTAACCAAACCAAATCCAAAACCGTAACTGCGTGTATATCATTGTTACAATGACGACAAAGGTGCGGTACACCTGCCATCGGTACGCTCTGAATGGTCGTTTAAGTTGGACGACTTGTTGCTTTATCAGTCTGAGTTGGACAAATGCAGTGGGAATTTTAAGTTACAACATATTTAGTATAAATGTCTTTATTAAAATCCTTCCACTGCAGCTCAACAGGAAAAACACAAGAGATTTTTGTTTTTTGAAAATATCCACCTGATTTTACCTGAAGCCTCACATTAGCTCCAGATAAACTTCTGACTGCATTTACCTACAAATGAGGACTGCGGATTTTATGCATCTATGCTTTGAGCTTCTTGGGGTTTTAGCCAGCATCATTTTGAAACACAAAAGAAACTTTATCGTTGCATGGCAGCCTCTTCATCCTGCTGTGACCTCACCATGAACTCCAACACAGACCTCTGGACAACCCCTATAACAATGTTTACAGTCACCCCATAACAAGAGAGAGCAGGAGAACCCAGGCTGATGACCTTCCAGGAAATAAAAGAAAGTCCTTGCACCTTGCAATAGTATCCATCACACACTGCAATGAAATGACATAACCCATTCTATTGCCAGCTCTGTGACCAGTTTTACAGCTAGTGCCATAACACAGTTCACGTAATGTATCCCTGGCCCATGCTTGACACGTGCCCCCCGTCCCCAGTGTGCAGAGTAGTGTCCATCAGTATTCCAGGTGAGGCGTGGTCCCTATGAATATTTGAGTCGCTCACAGACTCGTCACTGCGCGCACCATAAAGATGCTGGCCACAGTTCAAAGGCCTCTTAGCATCAAAAAGAATACAGAGCTGAAGCAATTTCAGAGGAGGAGGGGGCGCGACGGCAGGTTGCAGAGGGGGTAAGGTGCAGGAGCAGTAAAATAATAGGACATTAAAATAAAATGGAGACGGTGATAGCGCTTCCCTGTATGTGTTCTGTCTCTCTTCCTCACACCAGAGCCCGCTGAGGTGTAGATGACAAAAGGGGAATACATCTTATTGGCAGCTGATAAAGATTCACCTGAAGTCAGCACAGTCTTTTCTGAGCTTGCCTGCAGTGGTTGGCATTCATCAATCATCTTAGCCAGAGCACTGATCCGTAGTCAGATCAGGTCATTCAGGTTAATGTGAATACGATGATCAAATTCAGTCAGTCAGAGTTTCCAGCTCAGCACTCCTCATCTGTAAAACTGGATAAATATCAGCTAATGGTTAGAGGCTAGCTGCATAGCTCAGTCAGACTGGTGTAGCGAGGCATCTCCTCATGTCTAATGTATGCGTGCACACACACACACACATATACACACACTTGATTAGAGCAAGGTCTTCCCACTATTGCCTCTGCTGCTCATGCTGCCACATTCAGGCTGTGTCCTCACACACACACACACACACACACACATATATGCACGCACGCACTGTGGAATAAATAAATCCACCCACAAATCCGAATGTTGAATCAAACAATTCACAAGTGTTGAATCAAGAAGGTGTCAGAGATTGTGAGGTGACACTGGTGGCTGATGTGTTGGATCACAGATGGTTTTCTGTAAGTGTATGTGAAGTGTGTGTGTGTGTGTGTGTGTGTGTGTGTGTGTGTGTGTGTGTGTGTGCGTGTGCGTGTGTGTGTAGGGGGGGGGGGGCTCCAGGTGTGACAAAGATAAAAACCTAAATCTTCATGGACCCTTGCTCTGCTTTGTGTTGCCAGCTCACGGTGTTGTGGGCAGCAGTGATGACTTTTTTTTTGGTTTTGTTTCTGCTCAATCTATTCAAACCATTCTCTGTGACAAGATGAAAAAAGAAAAAAAAAAGAAGAAGAGAAACTCTGTCCTTCATTCTCGTTACTGACAAAATAAATATATTACAGCCATGCATGATCAGACTGCAGTGAGAGAGAAAGAAGGGATGAGTGAAGGGGGGAAGAAAGAAGTGAGAGACAGAAAGAGAGAGAAACACACTCATCCATTTTTCATGTCTGCTCACTGCAGATGAACCTGATGGACCACAGAGAGAGAGAGAGAGAGAGAGAGAGACAGATAGAGAGAGAGAGGTGAATAGGAGAAAAGAAGGCATCTTCTTTTTTTTCTGAATACAAGCTAATCTTCTATTTTTCAGTGTTCTCACATGTTTACTAAACTTTATTGGGAAGGCCAGAGGTTTTTTTTTTTTCAGTTGATGCCTGTTGCAGCTCCATTTTCAAGGTTCCTCTGCTTGCACATCGATCATGTCAGCTGTCCACTGAATCTACACCTCTGCTTTTGACTACTTGTAATTCTATGTAGCAATCACTGATCGCCCTAAAGAGAGTTCACTTGCTAAATTGATCCACTGCCAAGAGCTATGTAACACGCAGCATGTGTACGCTGTCCACAATGTCAGCATATATGCACTTTACATATACATTATTCAGTCCATTGAGAGTGCCATGTCAAGCTGCTGTCAGTCAGGCTCAGGCAACCACCCCGAGGGCGGGTGTTGGAGGTCACATTAGCAGGAAGTCAGCCATCAGCAAGAGATTCCTGCAATAATAAAAAAAAACTGAAAAGGGGGAGCTATAATCCAATCAGCCACTCGTACCTGCTGTTCATTAATTGTTCAAACTAATCTGATTACACCGGTGGAGGCCACAAGACCTGCAAAGTGATACCATCTGATAAAAATGTTATGCATTAGTTATACACCAGTTCTCATTTTTTATCATTTGCATTATCTTGCAGACTATCTTCCTCTCTTTGCTGGCATGTGTGCATGTGAGAGCGTGTGAGTCACTGGAAATCCGGATAACCTTTCAGATGATAATCTTTTCCCCCATGACTTGCACATTTCCCGTGCTAGATTATGCTAATGCAACATTTGAGCCACCAGCAGTCGGTGAGAAAGAGACTGGCGGTGCATGATGGAAGGTGTAAGTGATAAAAAACAATGTGCAAAGTGAGCAACAGGTAGCAACTACAGAATGTTTGTTAGGTTTTCAGGGCCAGTGTGGTTGAGGATTGTGTAGTATCAGGAGGAACATTATAAGTGAAGGTATTGGTACAGTAATTGGTTTGGAAGGGAGAGACTACATTCCAGCTTTTAGCCATGCTAGCAGCACAGATCTAGAGACAACAATGTCTGGTGGTCTTTTGGCTGTCCTGCCATTTTTGGATGAATTGCCATGAAATCTTGTACCGACCTTCACGGTCCCCATACAATGTATCTTAAAGTGCTCGTTGATGCACTGACTTTTCCTCCAGCACCACCATGAAGTTCACGTTTGTGGTTTTCTGTGAGAGGTGACAACAACTGGTGGATGGAAATATGGTCCAAACATTTCCACTGAGGATGGACTGTCTTGACTTTGGCAGCATCACCAGGTAGTATATCCTCCAAGTATCCAAGTATATCCTCACAGAGCTCTTAGCATGACTCGGACTCTCAGTCTTGTTCAGTTCTGTTTGCTGTACACCGGTGTACATGTAAATGACTGTAATGTGGTGTCTTAATTAGATGCTGTTTTCATAAGACAGCGCTGTCATTAAGTCCATGACTGTGAAATAAAAGTCTGTGTTAGCATGCTTGCATAAATCAGCTGCTCCCCCTAATAACCCTGTTGACTGTGGACTCTGTCCCGAGAGTCTGTTTACATGAATGCCCAGAGAGATCTGTCTCTACTGCAAATTAAAAATACATGATTTCAAATGCAACGTATGCGAGACATGTTTGAAATAAGGAGATAAGGTAATGCAGTTGTTGCAGCTCTGGATAAATATATAGAGATTTCCGGTGGAAGTTTTTAATAATGTAAAGCTGGGGGAAAATGAAAAATCTCTTTTTCCACCTGCCAAACCTTTGGTTATTATTCACTAGATTTCCATCTCTGGCTCTGGTTCTTGTTATTTTGGTAGATGTTCTACCTTCTTTGTCAAGCCACTCAGTTTTTTTTTTTATTTCTGCATGTTTGCCTTTGAGGGGTTCAGCCTCAGTAGTCTGAATATGTCCAACAGCCACACCACAACAGCATGCCGTTGCTATTGTTTTCACCTTGTGAGTCTGTGTGTGTTATTATGGCAATGTGGTCCTGGAAATGCAGTGCCTGACTCCGCCTAACTCCTGGCTGATCCAAAAATGGGCAAAGAGGTGGGGTGTGTGTGGAGCTGAGACTTTGGTGCGCTCACCCACCCGTCACTTAAAGTGGCCACGCCCTCAATTATGCATAACTTTAAGCTTTAATAAAAATTTAAAGGCGTGAGTTATGTAAAAAGGTCCCCGGAGTCCTGGAGGTTGCCTCTTGCTGGGGACAAGTACTGTTTTGCGTAGTACCACAGAGTTGGTTTTGAAAACTTAGGTGGGTGTTTATCTGTCTGGACAGATGTCATCGCGATAGCCTCACAACTGTGTAAGGTGCAGTCACAAAACTTTACAGGTAGGTAGTTGAGTTCAAAGTGAAGAATGAGATCGGAGTTGGGTGTGGTCAGATCCATGAGAACTGAGTAATGATGTAGAATTGGTGTTGGAACTAGGCACTCGTTCATGTTGTAGGGAGTCAACGTTCATGTCAAAGATATTGCTTAATCAAGCTCTAATATATAAAAAAAGATACCAACGACACAACTTCATTTACATGCAACAGCCATTTTATCATGACTCCTTTTTCACCTTTTGCTATGCCAGGTGTGCAGGGCACGAAAATACCAAATGAACCGGCAGGTGCATTTTCAAGGTCACCGAAATGCCAACATGCTTTATATCTGCAGTGTTTGTGCAGCCATGACATCGCAGCCCAGACATGTAAAGCGAGTAAAAGAGAGACTATGGTATGTGTAATGCATCTGAACATGCAAGTTTATCTGCTGTTTGTTCTGTTTTACAGAGCAGCAGCAACTGTCTATACAGTGCGCCCATGCATGTAAGCCCACGTAAGCCGTCCTATCTGTGCACATATGCACGCCCCTCAATCTGGTTGAGAGAGTAGTTTAATTATAGTCTGATTACACCTCAACATCTTCCCCTCATCCCTCCCTCCCTCCTCCCCATCCGCTTTCCTTTTTTTCCCCCTCTCTTTCACCACTTTCCATATTACAAGGCCTCTTGTTGCTTATTAATGAGATGCATTAAAATGGATAGATTACCACCACTTCCCCCACCTATATTTCTTCCCCTGCATTTTAACACATTGCATAGAGTTCATTCACTATCTGTTACCGACCCATGTAGCCACATTTTCCTGTACTTCATATTCTGTACTACATATGATTCCCCACGAAGCCCGAGTGCCAGTTAATCACTAGTTAAAGGAAACAATTTATGAGGAGGCTGGATGAATAGTGGTGTAATTATTGCTCAAGTTATTACCATGACGCCACATGAGAAATTCAGCCTCGGAAACACCAAGTGAAATGAGAAATTTTAAAGTTACTTCAGTGATACTTGCAGTAAGATCAGAGTTATGATGTAGAACAATAACTTATTTGGTGTAGGGGAACCATTCTACCCTGACTAGGCTGTAACAACCTTGAAAGTTTCGAGCCATAGAGAGCAGTTCATCAACAGTTTTCTAGCTTGTGTGATTCAGTGTTGATTTAGCCTTTAATTAGATATCTTTTACACTTTAGCTGCAATTTTAATCTCCTGTAATCCTCACAACACACGAATGAGTTTCAGTGACATCACACAATGAGGAAACTTTCTGTTTGTTTGCTCTAACTTTTCGCTGACACCCATCTTCCTGCACTATCGTTGTATTTTCTAAGCTCTGTTTGCTTTAGGTTCGGTTGCTAACACCGGCTAGCGAGCTACCTTGTCAAATATGACTGTATTTACCTTCGAGGAGATGAAGCAGACAGCTGGGGATGATCAGCTTCCTGGCTGATTAGCTGCAATGTGATCTTACTTTCAAATGAGCAGAGACTTGATTAATATGTAGGAGGACTTAACAAATTGTGTACTACTTGAATTTAACTGTGAGGCAGAAAAGTTAGTCAGGCAGTGGGAGCCTCAAGGATTTCTGAAAGTCACACATAAACGCTAGCTCGCTACTTTTTGAAGATGGCATGGGAGATATGTTATGCTGTACAAAAGACAGACTGCATCTGATGTTGTGATTGCGAGGAAAAGTTCCATCTTATCTCCAGGTAGGTTTCTATGAAAAAAACAAACACCTCATCTTTTTTTATTCTTTCTTTTTTCTTTTTTTTTTGGCGATTAGTCATTTCTCTTGCCCCCCACCCTCTCCCCTTCTTGCCCCTCCTCATCTTTAATATCTCTCTCTTTCTCAGTACCGGTTCCACACTGTCAGCCAATTCCTGCCTATCTGCGGCCCAAAAATGGCTGTGCTTGGCTGATTCTACTGATAAGAGACTGAATGCCTGCTGTCCACAAAGGAGGAGGAAGAGAGGGAAAGGGAGAGAGAGAAAAAGGGGAGATGGAAAACAGAGAGAGATGGGAAACTGAGAAAGGATAAGAATAACAATGACTCTTTCTGTATTTTTGTAGAAAAAGCCAGCAGGGTTAGTGTTTTGTGACTTAACTTTCAAGACATTGGCACACTTCTAGTCTCAGCTAACTCTATATACATTAAATTATGTTCCAGTGCTGTTTAAAAGAGCCCCTGTGAGGTACTTGACTTGTCAGAGAGGAGAACCACTCCATAAAAAGTCTTTTTTTTTCACCCCAGACATGGGCTGCTGATACTGTATCAGTGGAGGATGATGAATCATTTGCATTTACATCAAATGGTGATGAGGGGAGCGTTAGAGGCAGTGTGGGAGAGAATGAGGGAGGGTTAAGGTCAAGTTGTACTTCATAGAGGAGACACTAATCTCCTCTGGGGGAAAGAAAAGGAGCTACCCTGGAAAGAGTAGAGCTGGAAGAAGGGTGAGGATGCGGTGAAACATAGTGCAGCCATATTTAACTTCTAGCGGAGGCATTTTGCTGCAGCAGATGAAGGGATGGAGCGGGGACAAGAGTGCACGTGCATCTCAAAGTATTTTCTTTGTCTGATGCACATGGACGCTTTACATACACACGTACATACTGAAGTAGTGTGGTTGGTATGGTGACAGTTGCCAGATTTGATGAAATTTAACATTAGAGCCACAGAGAGACACAATTTTCTCTAACTTCACGAAGGATAGGTCATCCATTATCCAATGAGTATGAGACGAGGTTCGAGGCTCTGGCTGCTGAAAGCAACATGGATAACGAATTACAAATGTTACTGACCTCGTTGTCTTTGCTAGCAGTTGTAGTAGAGTTTGCTGCTTCCTGTTTATACCTGCTCGTGCATGCCCAGTGTACGTGAATGGTCATGTATGTGTTTTCAGGTGTGATTGTATGGACGGAGATTGTTTCTGAATTGGAGCTTATCGGTCGCCTGGACGGAAATCATTTTTGTTGTAAAAGGTAAACGTATTAGTGTCGATGTAGCCGAAGGGTGAGGGGTGGACACAAACTCTGGTCTCCCACATGAAAGTCTGACACACTACACACCCATTCATGATTAGGGCACACAACTTCCTAGACTGAAACTAAATTGTAGCACTGAATAAATCCTGAGGTGTGGAATGAAAAACTGTGCTGATTTCTTCTTGTTACTTGTGGTTGGTGAATAACAAAAGTGTTTAATTTTCTGCCACAATTGAACTCTGATTACATACAGTGTATCATTTTTACAAACAAAGAGTTACTTTTGCCTCTTGAGTCTCTCTGTGATTGCTTCTTTTATTGTAGAATTACAATTCCAGTGTTGACACTGACATGTCTTCAGCTTTTTTGCACCTTTTGCATCATAACCCTCAATCAAGGGAATCAACACAGAAGAGAAGTTAAAATAAAGCTGTGATAAGATTATTGTAATTTCCTCAGTAAACAAAAATGGCAATCCCATTTATCTCCTGCACTTCAGAAAGACAGTGTCAGAAAGATGGGTAACTCTCCTGCAGGCTAGTAGCATTTCTGCCACTTCACAGATCTCCATTTCTCTGTGTATTACTGGTAAAAAAAAAAAAAAAAAAACGATCACAGCCTGTTCAGTGGGGGTCTAGGCTTTATCACCCCCTTATTTCTAATATGGTGAGGTTCATCCACTGTCATTTTCACAGGATAGCAGTTTACTGCCTTACAGGTGAGTCTGAGCAGGATCGTTCTGATCTTTCCGTGAGGTGATTTCAAATCACAGCATACTCATAGTAATCCTCCTTCACAGATATTGAAGTAGATTTGAATTTATATTTTTTAGCATGGTTTTGCTGAGATTTTATTTGTAACAGTTACACAATTTAACCAGGATTGTAACTATTATACTGAAAATCTATGTGTAGAGGTCTGATACATCTGGCTACATTGATATTTCAAATAGGCTGTGGGAAAGTGCAGCATGTGTATGTGAAAGGTTGGCAATCTCACTGTATTTGTTTTCCCCATCTGCACTACATCAAGCATTTTCTAAAACAGCAGTTTTATTGAGGGTAGGATGCCAGTTTACTGTGGGTGATGGAGGAGAAAAACTAAAAGAAAAACATGGTCTTCACGTTTATCCACATTATTGTGAACATAGTGGAAATCTTGAGAGAGATTAAGCTTTCTGTCTGAAATGTAACTCTGAGGTTGCCAGCACAGGGTTTACCATGAGGTTTGTAGACAACCTCTGGTGAAAGATCAGAGATGCACACGCGCTCTCACACAGAAGCAGACCAGTGTGCATGCTGTGAGCAGCCTGTGCCCTTCCTGTAGGTTTCCTGCTGTGCTACATAGAGACCAATGCTCTTTTCCCTCCCCATGTCCCTGAGTGCTCACACATTGTGATCTCTTTAATGATCGCCAAGAGATCAGATCTTTATTTATCAGAGACAGACTACAGAATAAACAACGTCAGCAGCCTTTACTTGAGTGTTTAAAGTCCTCAGCCCACAGTGGTGGTCTAAGGGTTGTCAGACACACTGGGACAAATCCCAGTGGGCTGCTACATGGCTGGGCCAGTGGACCTACAAAGAATCCATGTTTTTACCATCCTCGTCTGTGTCTGTGTGCCTGTCATTTGTGGTGCACATGAGAGCCGTCTGCATGGAAGTTCCCCCCAACCCCTACCCCGTATTAATGCTGCTGCTTAAAGGCAGTGGTAGGTTTCATGTTTCTGTAGTTAGTTGAATGGAATGAAAATATATCAGTTAAAAAGTAAACTTTCAGACTGAAAATGCAGCTGTTTCAACCAGGAGTATTCCTACTGATACACAGAACCACAGCAGAATTCCTCAGAAGAATATAAAAAATGATAAAGACACATCACTGGTGTTAAGATGATTTTTACTGTGAATCTTTGAATGTACTTAATTAGAGGCCAGTCACATTGATGTCAGCTATATATGAGGCAATTGTTTCCATGTTATGGACGCCCCCACACAGCCCTCTGTGATTGCCATGGAGACCAAAAGAAGAGGAAGGAAGGAGGATAACTGATTGATTTGGCTTAGCCTACATCATCATCATCCCATCCTCCTACACATTCCCCTACTCATAACCATAAAGAACTTCATTACAAAAATCAGTTCCAAATGTATACACACAGTCCAGTGTATACTGTACATCATATCTAATCAGTATCACATTCCTCCGGAGGGAGGATGGGTTCAGCCTTAGAGGTAGCGCAAGGAGCTCAGACATCCAGAAGGAGCTTGGACTAGAACTTGTGATCCTTCACACCCAAAGGAGCCAGTTGAAGTGGGTTGGGCATCTTCCATTGGAGGTTTTCCAGAAATGCCCGACTCGAAGGGGACCCCACAGCAGGCAGAGAACAGGCTGCAGAGACTGTAACGTAGGCCTCATCTGGCGTAGGAATGCCTCAGTATCCCCCAATAGAAGTTGGAAGATGTTGCGGGGGTTAGGGGTTTCTGGACTACCAAACTTAGCTTGCTGCCACCGTGACCCAGTCTCGAAAAAGCAACACAAACTTCATGGATGGATGTCTGCTCCGGTGCTACTGATGAAGACTGAAGCTAAGTTCCCTTTGAGTCTTCTCATTTTCATTAAGCTGCTGCCTATCAGCCAATTAGGTTGTAACTAATCAATTAAAATCTAATCATTGTCAAGAGCCATAACCAATCAGGTCTTTGATGGAAGGTCTAAACATCAGCATGATGTCTCTGCCTGTTTCTGTGATGATAAAAGAAGCAAGGAGAGGAAGAGAAGGAGAAAACATAGAGGTGGCTCCCAAGGACTTGGTAAAATGCAGCCAGGATAATGACAGGAGATAAAAATCAAAGCTAAAAGCAACCTTGATGAATATGGTAATGAAGGAGCACACACAAACAGTACAAATTCCTTCTAAAAAAGGTTTTTCAAATTACTCTTCTATTTTCCTTTTCCTTTTTCACTCTCACCTCATATTACTCTCTGTAACATAGTAATCTTAGGGTGGGCATGCAGCTTTAGCAACGGTGTTAAAGATCTGAGGTTTCAGCAGGACACTGATCCCCAACATGGCAGCTCTTCCAGCGATCCACTTTTTGTAAAGGCAGCGGCTAAATGTTTGAAATATAAAGTATAAAGAAAATGAAACATACAAAGGAGGGAAAAGATAAGGAGTTCAAAAAGAAACAACTTTGCCATTGTTCCCTGCTCGTTGCGCGGAGGCCGACTCGGAGCAGGGCCGCTTTGATTGTTCTTAACGAGATTAACGTTTCAAGGAACCCTAACGAGGCTGCGCTGTTAATGAAGGCAAATCAGATAAGAGCAATGTGGAGAACATTAAAAAAAGGGAGGGAGGTGGGAAGGGGATGGGGGCTAATTCCATCTCAGAGCCTCAAATATTGGTATTTGCCATTAATAATAATAAACCAAAAGGTATTGCTACGCTCCACTTTGGCTTTCATAGCACTCACTTCATTATGCTTCTCTGTGAGGACCCATCAGTGTGGTATGCCTTCAAGTGTTGGTGCTCAAAAAAAAGAAGCAAGTGTATGTGTGTTTGTCATTAAACCTGGTGAGAGAGTCTATTAGGTAGGTGGGAGTTGTGAAGGTAATCCCCTTGATACCTCTGCTCCAGAACCACATCGCTTTCTCTCTCTTTCTATCGCTCTCCTCATCCCTCTATCACGTTGTCTTATCACTGCAGCAGCCTAATGATGATGAAGCTGTGGACTCAGCAAAGGAGTCAGAGGAACATTACCTATGTTGCACACACAGACACATCCTTTGTAATGGTTCTGGGGTGAGGCGGTGGGTTTATGCTTCAGCTATCAACACTGCCTAATAGCCCGGTAGGAGCAACGGTGATTGGTATGGTGGGTAATTCGCATTTGGACATCTTTTGTGTGGCATGTGTGCGAGATGATCCCTGCAGCGATTGGGCACTGAAGCCTGGCTGGCTAGGCATCAGTGCAACTGTGAGGGTTTAGACCTGGACTTAATCTAGTAGCTGCCACTAGCTGTCATGCTAAAACATACGTGTCCATCTAAGGATCACTTCATCCCTTTTGATGTTGAAACAGAAGAGAAGCTGCAGTGAACAAGAGAGGAAACAGCAGACAAAGACAGACAACCAGAGAGGCAGAGCATCACATTATTGAGCTCCTTTGGGCAAATTTGAGTTTTCTGATAATGGGTTATAGAAACAAAATCTCGACTTGACTGTTAGGTGAAGTGAGGTTTGATGCACAATAAAGGACCTCAGGCGAGAGAGCAAAGACAGACTGAATGGGGACAGTGTGTGTGTGTGTGTGTGTGTGTGTGTCTCTGTGTTCCTTAACATGCAAGCTGTTAAGTCTGAGAAAAGCTCCTCTCTCATTAGTTGATAACTGCACGCCAGCTCCTTTCATCAGTACTGAGTGCTACTCTAATAATGAACATTGAAGGAAATAGTGTAGGAGGTTTATGATTTAACTACAGTCTGTGGTTGATGTGCACAACATAAGACTGCATTTTTATTTGTTATGTTACTGTAACACTAAAAACTAACAACAAAAATCTTGATTCTGATGCTAAATACTGCTTTAAAATATATACATAGGTACATATACATGGATATAGGTTAGATTATGAATATTAGGCTTTTTTGTTGTGTGGATGAATCCCATCTAGCTGCTGCAGTTTCAGGGCCCTGGTATTGTTCACGCTGACTCACTGCCACATTGTCGTCGCACCTGGTGGATGCCAATAGAGCGAAGTTGGCAATGTTGAATTGTAGCACGCAGAGCCATTCCACTTTGCCATCCAGCTTTTTGCCCATAAAGTAAAACCTAAATGAGAGTGGATTCTCAAGCTGGAGCCACCATTGTCAGCCCGAGAAGGATGCCCCATCATTGTCACCATCCAATCCTGCAGCTACAGGTGAGTTAAACCTGATTCCCCCAGGCCAGGGAACATAAATAGAACACACAAATAGGAGCATCCTTACATCGAAGTAGCAACACACATGCTCAGGCTTTCAGATTTCAGAAGGTAAATACCTAACTTTTTACTGTGTAGGAATATAGATACAAACACGGTGTCAAATCTGAAATTTCACGATCAACTACAACAACTTGTAAATGTCAAAGAAGAAGAACGTACAATACGTATATTGCCCAAAAATCTGACATTTGCCTCATAGGATTTGCGATATGCACAGCAACATAAATCCTTAGACTCCTGATTAGAATAATGGAAAAAAACTGGGAGAAATCTCAGGGCGAATGAAAGAGGAAGAATCGCTCTTCAGAGACAATAAAGAGAGAAGACAGAAGTAGCAGTGGTAAAACTGCAATATGGAGAAATAAGTGCAAATATACAGTATATCATTATGTAAACATTAAGTGTAATATCAGTATCAGGTAGAGTGTGAAATTACTGATCTGATCTTGTTTGTTTTACAAACTGGTTTTTGGCACAAATGCAGATTTTTATTTTTTGCTCCAGTCATTATGTGATAAACTCAGCAGATCAAACACGGGATCACAAAATGTTGGAGGTCATACAATCCTTCGATCCATATACGTGGATCTTATATCCATACATTGTAAACTAGAGACAGTGTTGTCAGGTGTTTTGAAGCCTGCCTAAATGAGCCTGCTTTGTTATCATGTCTGCGCAGATGTTCACTGTGTATGTGGAAGGTCTGTGAGGGAGAACCGAGAGAAGAGAGAGAGGGAAGAAAATAGAAGCAGAAAGTCCAAATGCCAAAAAAACAGAGGTCAAGTCATAAGTTCACGTGACAAAGCCTGGTTGTGTATTAGAAAAAAATATTGAAGTTCTAAAATAAATACTGGCCCTGTCGACCAGTGATGGTTATTTGATTTGAATTGTCTGACAAAGTCCTGGTAAATCACCGTGTGCAACGAGCAATGTCATGTTAATGACTCCATAACTTAAAGGAGACCTGACACTCCATCCAACGCTGTGCTTCTTCCACCCATACACTGTACATATATTAAGTCTTTCAATGACTTAGCCTTATTATCATCCTTCAAGGACAGAAGACACTTCTGTATATAAAAAAAAGCAAAGACAGAAAGGGAGATGTCCAGGTGGATGAATGGAGCAAAAAGGAAAGAGAGGAAGTGGTTGCTTAAGGCTGCTGCTCTCTATATCACACCCAGCGGGTATGTACTGTATGTGTCCGATCTGCTTACTGTGCATGTATCCCCCACAGCAGATGGATAAGTACGCATGATCTCATGCAACAGCTAATGAAAACAGATTTAGAGCAGACAGACACACATTCACCATAAACTCAAACACATGCGTGAACGCAGTAAAGAACCTGCACACATGCTGCCATTGTCTCCCATTAAGAGCTATGAAATCTCATTAATGTGCATTAGTGTATTTGAGTAGGGATTTGGGTGGTGAGAAGATTGAATTAGGACCCAGCTCAGCTCCTTCAAAACAATTATTTGTCTTCCATCAGCTCATTAAAAGGCAGCATCCAATGAAGATTACAGTGCGAGGAAAGCACTGATGGCAGCGTGTCACTTGGTGTTTGTGCTCTTTAGGCAGAAGATGGTTAGAGTGGCCGTCGTCCTCTAGTCCCTTAATGGCTGGGAGCACGATGATCCGTGGAAAGTTTAGTGTGGATTTTAGATCACAGTTAAGGGATGAACTCTGCAGTTAAGTACGCCTTTCCTCGACTCCCTCTGTCCCTCACTTCTGCTTTCACTCCTTCTCTGTGTGTGTTCTGCGTCCTCAGGTCTCCAGTGCTCTGAGTTAATTCAACTCTGTCGTGCCAGACCTGGGGGAGTCTATGACTATGTTGACTTAAGCATGCAGTGCTCAGCTCATGACAGAGGAGTGTATGAGTGTGTTTGAGCCGAAAAGAGGGAAAGAGGAATATCAAATAAGAATCTAAACTCCTGGGACTTTCAGCCTATATGTCTCACAGAAATGTGACTATATCTTTATGTGTGTGAGTGTGTGTGTGAGTGTGTGTGTGTGTTTGTGTGTGTGTATCCAGGCCTGCGAGGCCAGCTGGAGGGTTGCGGCATGGCAGCAGGAGCAGCATCCCTCCGTAACAATAAGCCAGAGTCATAACACAAAAGCCTCTTCAAAATGTCACAGAAGGATCTTCTGCCGCACATGGCGAACCTGACACAAACATGAGATCGGAGAGAGAGAAGGTCACAGTCAAGCACCATGGGTAAGGTCTGACAGAAAAAGGAGAGGAGAAAAAAAGTGTGACAAGAGTGACAAATCCAAAAAGAGGAATAACTGGTCAAACTAACCCGATGAATAGATGTAAAATAATGGAGAGAAAGCAACAAGAGAAGCAGCTTGGAAACAGATTGTAAAAGAGGGCCTTAGTCTCCATTTCCATTCAACCTCAGCGTCACGTGTTTGTTCACATAACGTTTGCCGCCTGTACCTGAATGCATCAGTCGCTTTCTGAGCTATTTCGAAATTTTTTGCAAATATATATACATATATATGTATATGAAATATATGAATGAGCCTGGTGAAAACAGAGAGGGCGGCGATCAGCCACCTTTGGTCAGCCTTTCTACCTAGACAATGCTGCTGTAATAGGCCACTCTGCAGCCCTCTCTTGAATAGCTAGAGACCGAACAAAAAGCGACCCAGTAAACACGTATGCGATGAATAGGTGATGATGCGGCGTTCTACATCAGAGCTGAAAACCCTTATAGCTGTAATGCAAAAAAAAACTGAGTCCATAGCCTAATTGCGTCTCTGATTTCTGCTCAAAACATTTTTCAAAAGCTGTTTTGGAATTTTTTGCCTCGACTGCCTCCGGCGCTGCAGCCTCCTCTCAAATGCACATGGGGGTATTTCGCTTACCTCCCAGTTGTTTCTATGCGTCTTATAAACCTTAGAGACAGATCATATGTTTGTGAGTAATGGGCAGATGTGCTTTGCAGATGGTTTATGTTGTTATGCTGCTAGATAAGTTGATTTACATTTCTATGGCAACAGGCAATAAGTCGACTAATTTCCACTCTCATCTCAATTCAGCAGCGAGCCTTGAACTGAACTGTGCAATAATATAGGCTGTTATATAAGAATGCTTCTGTTTCACTCTGCTGTGCACTTACATTACTCCCACTTCAGTTACAGGACAAATATTGATTCATAAATGAAGAAAATGAATCCAGTAAGGTTTTATCAAGATGCTCTTAATTGATTACACCATAGAATCAGAATATAATTAATGTGGATTTGCTCTTTTCTTATGCATATCTAATGACGGCACTCATTCCCATCTACACACATAGAAACAAGAGACTGACAGAAGCGGAGGAACAGAATATGAACACAAGCTTGCATGAATATTTCGGGTGAAGTATTATCTCTTCTTAAGAAAATACACAATGAAAAAGATATACAGTCAAAGGCTTGATCGCACGAGACTGCTGCGAAAACACAAGTCAATCACATCATTGATGATCTCCGAACACACTAATGCTAAAAATCACCCAAACACCAAAAGCGGCTCATGCGGCTGAAATGAGCATTTTGCACTTTTATGAGGCATGTGATCCCAACGCCGCCGCATATAATTATTGTTTCTCTTATGAGGCACAGACAGCTATTGTTATTCACACTCGCACACGGCATATTCTACTGTACCCTCTCCGCACCACTGACTCGTGAAATCGACTCATCAGTAATAGGTGGGTACAGAGAAAGAGAGAGAATGGAAGCGGCAAGGGAGAGACAGGTAAAATAATGCACAGAAAGAGAGAGAGGAGTGAGAGAAATAAAAGGAATTAAAAACATAAAAAATAAAGGTAGAGTGAGAGGCTCCCAATGAATTCCCAGAGAGCTGGCTGATAATACAGCCTATTATGATGCTCGGTTCCTTTTATGAACGCAAGCTGTATTACAGGCTTCAGAATAAAGGGTGAGGCACAAAGAGAACGAAAGGGGCCACGCCTCCGACACTGCCGAGTATATGAAGGCTGGTATTGGAGGCCAGGTATTGATCGTGGTATGCATCAGCTCAGCTCTAGAGAGTTGATCAGACGCCTTGGAAGAAGCTCAGCGCACACACGGACACACACTCACACAAAAAGCTGGCGGGAGTCAATAGTGAGGTATCAGTCAGTGTGCTAATGCAGTCAGAGCCGAGTGTAGGTCTGGATTAGGAGAGCCTTTTTTCAGCCAACATAGATTTGTGAAATGGCTTTAAACGGATAACAGACAAAAATCTGTAGATTTAAATTATGTAAACTGTCCATCAAGAAACTGGATTGAAACCACTGTTGGACGCACCACTGCTTTTCATAAGATGTCAAGGTAATGATTAATTGTAGCTTTTGAAACAACTTAAAGCTCCTGAAAAAGGGTTTCTTAGCATGCACACATCTCTATAATCATAAATATTTATGACTGAATTAGCAACATTCAATGATAAAGTTCAGGGGTAAAAAACATTCAATCAGGAGTTTAATACTTGAAAACATCGGCTAATCTTCTTCATCGGGACGGTGGGAATGTCGTGTTGCTAAACCGATTGGTGTGTATGCATTTGTGACGTCACCTTTCCCCAGCTGAGCCCCGCCCACGTTGAAACAGTCAATACAAACAAAAATGCAAATATAGAAATCTGTCATTTGAAATCTCCACAACTTTTTAAACTGATTCCATCCATCATAGTAAAATGTTGACTGAGAAAATAGGCTTTCAGCGCCTTTCAAATGATGCTGAAATAAATCAATTTTAGTAAAAGTCAGAATTATCCAAGTAAAATAAATATAATTAAAGGTCCCATGAATGGGTAACATTACCTACTTAATGTGATGTAATTCCTGCTGAAACTGGGGGTGGGAGGGATATTACTGAGAGAAACTCAGTTTGATTTAATAGGGCAGAGAGAAAAGTGGAATCGTTAAAAAGTTTGAGTAACGGGATGTTTTGTTTGCCGCTGCAGTGTGGTCACTGGTTTTTCAAGAAGTTTTCTACAATGTGCAAGTGCTTATTTCATGGGATTGCGAGCCACTATCTGGATATTTTTCAGAGCACACACAAACAGTGTAAACAGACCGGTGGCCTGCCGCCCAGCACGGTGCTGTTTAACCAGAAACACCGCGACCACACCTTCTGTGAGAAGGCGCTACAATACATTTTCAAAAACACATAATCACCAACGGAAGCGTCTCACATGGAGGCTCTGACACTTACAGGAGCAACAACCCGGGGATGAGACGTGTTGTTGCTCTGTTCCTGCATGTGATGATGTTGCTCCCTGCAGTTGTGAGTCTGTTCTCACAGTCTGAACAGAACGGCAAACACATCTGGCAGAGTGAAGGGAAGGTTTATAAAATCTGCTGATTTCAGTGTAAAAAGGTCAAAGACTGCAACAAAAACTAATGCCATTAGAATGTTCGAGAGGTATTTTGATCAAATAATAATTGAACACATAGCAGCTTTAGAGAGCAACTTTGCTTTAACCTTACAAATATACAATCCCGCCCCTGGGAGACTTTGGCTTTGGTAAGGTATGATTTGGACTCTGTCTTCACATAATTTTGACAGATTATACACTGTTTGAAAACTGTAAGTCTCCTAGTTTTATTTGTGCAAAGCATTTCAGGATCCCTATATCACTGCAGCAGCTGTTATGGCTCCAAAAGGTACCACTCCAGGCCTTATGTTCCCTTTTGTATGACAAATAAAGTAAAAGGCTCACTTTTTTACCATGTTTGTGCCTCTTTTGGTTCAATATCTCATTCTCTTTTTCACTGTAAAATTTAATGCGATAAAGGAAACCGGAGTTATGACTGTAATCAAAATGGGTGGAGAACAGTAACCTTTTTATTTTGGGTATATTTTTTGCAGCTTTATGTGCAAAACTTGGTCACAGGTTCTCACAACTTCTCACAGTGAACTCCAGGACCCCGTGACATCACTGTTGGGTGTGGTTATAGGTGAAACGGGCGTGAAAGGACAGTAAAACACTGCTGTTAAATCTGTACTTTTTAAAGGTTAGAGTGAGGTTTGATTACGTTACATAGAACCATGACTTATTCACTTTCTACCGCACTATTTTAGTGTCAACCTGACAACAAAGACATACACTGCTTCTACCTCCACAGCTTTTTCACCTTCCTTTCACAGTATTTTTGGTGTGCACTCTAAATTTCCTTTTGATTTCACCTCCATCACAACAATTTTTAGCAATCTGACTGAATACCATGTGATTGAAGGCATGTAATCAAGGAAAGTACTCTTTCCTGCTCTTTCCCTGCCTGTCAGGGTTACAAATGCAAATACTGTAATTTAGGATGATTGAGATTCAATAATATACAATTGCTTTCTTGGTAAAAAAAAATCTATATTTTTTTCTGCTAAGCTTAGTTTTTTGTTAATGGACTGAAACGCCAATATGCTAAAGTGTGATTGTAGATGTGCAGGCTGTCACAATCTGAAATATACTTCGGTTATCAGAGGTCACTGTGAACTCGTAAAACACGTTTTTGGCCGTAACACACAAATTCTCAATTGACTCAAATGTCTATAAGGATAAAATGAATTGATGACATTTTATATCCAAATGGTCAAAGGTCAACTTCACTGTGACATCATAATGCTCTGCAAAAAACACTTCCGTTCCATTATTCAATGCTGTAACCTCGGGAAGAGGAGATTGATATTTTCCTGCAACTTGGCCGGTTGGCGGAGACGTACAAGCGTTCCCAGTAATAAGCTGCCCTTCACTGGTGGAGATGGATAGAAGAATGGCTATTAGTCCAGTAAGGACAATGCAGAATACAGACATCATTTTCTCTCTCTGTTTCAGTGGGACTCACAATTGAGGGAAACATATGAGGGTGGAGAGGATTCATGCAAATGATGCCTGTGTGCATAAAGGCCAGAATGACTCTTCCAGCAAGCGCACAAAGGTTTGCACATAAACAATGCATGCGTGAGTTTTTTGAGAAGCTACAAATTAAATCCCTGCAGGATTCTTTAATCTATCCATAGGAAATGTCACATATCCACGACAATGGTCACCGTCAGGAAGTGACCAAGTCTGCGTTGTCTTGATTTATAGGTAACTGTGCATGCGTGGGTGTGTGTGTGTGTGTGTGTGGATGAGAGAGAGAGAAGGTAGGTTAGAGAGTGATCATCCATCAGCCGCAGGACAGGACTGTGGATGGTGATTATAGCAGGAGGGGGGATCAGTCCTGCTGATTGATCTACCTCTCTTCATCCCAGGTCACAGTTCAAGAATGACCATTTTACACTTTTCACTGGCAAAAATCCACACACAGAGGCATAAATCTATAATGTGTATGTATGTATTTATTAGTATTGGTGCGTGTGCGTGTGCGTGTGTGTGTGTATTGGCGTGTCAGACTTTCCTCACCCAGATTTCCGGTGCTGCTAAATAATTCAACAACACTGCTCTCTGCTCTGGAAATATTAGATGAAATATTGAAATGTTGAAATTGCAACACAGAGCAGCAAAATCGTGGCACAAACAAGACGGGGGCAGAGACGAGACGACGCAGAGAAGTGAAGAGGAAGAGGAGGAGGAGGAAGGGTAAAGAAGAGTACAGACTTGTAACAATATGTACTTCCTCAAATCTCATCTCTCACTAAAAAAAAGGATAAAATAGGAAACAGTCAGAGTTATGCATTTGAATGTCTAATATGCAAAACATGTGAGACCTGGTGAACCCCGTGAAGAGGAGATGATATGTATGAATAAATTGTCTATACATGTTATATGACTACGTTGTATTGTGATAACACATCCATAGCTGTTATGGCTGTTAATTGGTTTTCATGTTGTCTATTGAAAAGCGCTGGTGGATGTGTACTCTACTTTTACACTAGCCTTTGAATTTCCATTTCCCTTGGACTAATAAATGCTATCATTTTGTGTGTTATTGTATTATTATCCCCTCTAGGCTGTTGCCCAAAGCAACACGCTGTAAGTGTTTTTGTGCTGTAATTCTCGAGCCACGAGAGCCTTCAAAACCATCAATGTGTGGGGGGGTGGTAGGGGTGGGGGGGTGGGGGGTCTGGATGATTTGGGTAAAACTGTGAAGCTTCTCGGCCCCTTTGATCTTCCCTTCTCTCCTTCCTCATCAGTCTCTGTTTTTCCCCCTCTAAATTAGCCTCCGCCTGTCTCTCTCTCTTTCTCTCTCTCTCTCTCTCTCTCTGTCAGCCTGCCTCTCGTCCCGCAACACTCCGTCCAGCTCATTCTCTCTGTTTCATGTTGGCACATCGGAGTGGGCACCTCCTGGCTACGGAAGCTGCCAGATAGCCCGGAAGCCCCCCGGCCACGCCTGGCATCATCATTTTTGCTTTTGACACATTGAACCTCAGGCAATAACACTCACTCTGTGCCACTCTCCTTCCCTTAATCTCTCTGTATCCAAGCCGACCAAAATCTCTGTCTTTCAACCTGCCCCCCCACCCCTTCTTTATCTCTCTTCCTCACCTGCTTTTTTCCCCAGCTGCTGCCAGATGTCGCTCCCCCCCCCCTCCCCCCCCCCCACATCCCCATGCACTTTCGTCGAATTTTTGCCCTTCTCACCCCGTGCAGAACTTTCTCCCTGCCTATCAATCCTTTTTATCTCCCTTCCCTCCGCCCCGGAAATAGACAAGTGCTTCACATTTACTTTACAATAAAACCTATCTCCACTACACCCCCCCACCCCCTTTGTCGCCCACATACCCTCTGATCAATAGCTCTCACGTGGCAAACAAACAACAGCAGCAGCCAAACATTTGTCAAGCTACAGTGCACATTGGTGTTTTTCCTCACAGTCTAATGCAATGACTAATTGGATTTAGAAATTGATTTGGGTCTGGTAGGGGGGAATTGTCGAGCAGTTTGGAGAGAAGGAGGAGAAAGCTGCGAGAGCTGAAAATGGATGCCTAAATGGAGCGAAGCCCAAAAGCCACTTCAGGCAGGCGGCACAAGCTGTGCTGCCGCTCCGGCTCATGACATATTGCTCAGACGGCACTTTATAAGCTCAACCTCCTGCCCAGCATCCACCTGTAAATGCTAAAGTTCCCCTGGGGAAAGTTTGTTATGGTCCCCAGTTCTACCCTGAGATGAGCTTGATGTATTCCTGTGGGCAGTGAGTCAGAGCTTGACGCTGCTTTGACCAAGTCTTTAGCCCCTTTTCCTCTGGTCAAAAAACCCACTAAGACCAGCTAACATCTGGCTTTTGTCGGCAAAGGAATCGGGTACGGCATCGAAATAAACAAACACGCTAATTTTCATCCCTTTTTCATGCTGTGACGTCTTCCATAGCTCAAACGATATAAACAAACTGTGCAAACGAGTCTGGCAGTGTAAAAGGACTCAGTCGCTCTTTTTAGCAGGTTTACCCACTTTTAAAAAACCTACTCATTTTGGTGTAAAGGGTATTTGTCCGTTTGTCAAACAGTGTTTGAAACCCCCGCCACCTTCCCGAAATCAACCATCTGACAGTCACTTATACTTCATAAAAGACTAGCCAGGTGTGCAACTTCATTTATGTAGCATTTATCAAACATACAGTGACAAAGTGCTTCGCATATCGCAAGTCGAAACGACATAAAAACATTTTATGAGAGAAGTGTTGGATCTCAGGGATCGAGGAACATGAGGCACTAAAAGTTCAGACATATTACTTGGGCCGAGGTCCCAAAAAGTAATCCATAAAATTTTGTAATGAGTTCAATAAGCAGCTGGGAGCTGCTGCTGGGATGCCAGCTTCTGTGAAATATGGTCCAGTTTCTTGGTTCCAGTTAAAATCATGGCAGCTGAATTTTGAATCAGCTGGAAACAGGACAGAGAGTTTGAGCAGACTCTAGAGAGAAAGCAAGGAGGTGCAAGAGTCCAGCTGACAGGTGATGAAGGCTCGAGTAAAAAGTTGCCAGGAGAAGTGGTCTAGTCTTTGAAATGTTTTTTAAAATGCAGAAAACAGGATCGAGCCAGAGATTTGATGTATTTATCTGAGCCGACACCACAGTCTGAAGCTCTGCTTTTATTCTTCAAACAGCTACTTTTCACTTTTCCCATGTAAGCCAAGAAAAAAGACTGTCAGAAAATGTGCACTGAACCCGTTCGAACCATTATTGTGTCTCACCTCTCTCACATACATCATACCCAGCCTTACAAGTCCAAGCCCATCCCTCCTCCACACATTCTCAGTATTCACATTATAAATCATTTGTTACCCATAAACTGGCTGATTGAAATGACCTATTGGCACATTCAGTGAGTGAGTGTGTGTGTCTGTGGGCGGATGTGAGGTTATTTGCAAAAGGATCTGTTTGCAAGCAACCTTATTACTCTGATGGGCTGAACTCTGAGCTGTGTGGATTTGGATTATAGTTATTTTCAGCGAGGACGATCTCCTCTTGGACAACATAATTCTGCTAACAATAGCTGCTGATTATACCCGACACTTACCTCCGCAGAGGCCGAGGCCCTCTGTCGGTTTGTGTGCGCGAAATGCAAATTGAGAAAAGCAAAGTATGTATCTATTGGTTTATGAAAGTGTGTGATGGTAGCAGGTGTAAGGTTTGTGTATGAGCGACTAAGTACTAAATCCAGTTTTGTTTCCTGCAGATTTTAAATGTAACTGACAGAACAAGGACATGATACACGACCTTTCTGTATTGGTGAGAGTAAGGACACAGGCCGGGGGTGGTGGCGGTGTCATTTGGCAGTTACCATGGCAGTGATGTGCCGGTCACAGCTATCTATGGAAGCCCAGACTCAAACCACCCGCTGAGGGGCAAGTGGCTTGGCACGGCTCGGCCTTGTATCAGACCTGGCACCGAGGCAGTCGAGTGGACATGGCACTCTGGGCTCTGCCAAAGAGGCTTAAGCTGCATGTGTGTGTGTGTGTGTGTGTGTGTGTGTGTGTGTGTGTGTGTGTTTCAAGCTTGGAAGTGGAGAACACTTGCAGTGTGTGCAGCCAGAAGAGATCAAGAAAAAGCTTGCATATGCTAATGTGTGATAAATAAAACAGACTATTTTTAAGATATGAAAACCTCAAACAAGCAGCTGCCTGTTATTCCAGAATAAGAGTTTGATGATAAAAAAGTAAAAAGAAAAAAGATCAGTTTCAGATTCCACCAACACAATCCAATTAGGTTTCATTGTGTGAACATTTTACCACTGAAATAATACATCTTAACAAATGTTGCCCATAGGCAGCTATAGGCTGACTGTTCTTTACTGTTCTTGATGAAAACGAGTTTGGTGTTTTTCCAACTGCACCTCCACTGACTGACAGTCTATATGTGTGTGTGTGTGTGTGTGTGTTTGTGCTTGTACATCTTATCTTGTTTTCTCCACCATCTCTGTGCTCAGTAGCCAAGCGCTGTCTCCATGTGTATCAGCGCAGGGTGAATGACTCTGTGGTCTCCTGGAGTCCGTCTTCCAGGCAGCACTCTGGGCTCATCTATCATCGCCTGCTGACTCAAGCCAAACCCAAACAGTGTCTCCCCCTTTTTTCAACAAGTTTCATCTACTCATCTCAACCCCTTCCCGCCTTGAGCCGTTTGTGGATTCACAGTCACGCAACAACACACTACACAGAAAAATCCTCTTAGAAACACACACACAGACAGATACACACACACACACACACACATGCATGTCTGGGAAACAAAATGTTCTGTATCCACCCATCCCCTGAGCTCATGCTTGAATACAACACAATCTGAGCCGGATCACACACGTATGAGCAAGCTATCCATCTTTATCACTTTTACAAGCAAAAATCCTCTCGCTATCCATATGTACATATATAAACAAGAAACCATACATTCATGCAGCGACAGAGAGATAAATAAATGCCAGGAATAAAATAAATAAATTAAAATGAACAGCATGCTCAGATTGCTGATACGTCCAACACCTCGCTCCTTATCTCCCACCTCGCCTGTAAAGAAACACATGGGCTGATTTGCAATTCTAAATGGGAAGGGGGGGGGGGGGGGGTGCCAGAGGAAAATGAGAAAAAGAGGAAAGGAGAGATAGGGAGATCCAGGTTGAAGGGGGCTCACGTAGGTTGTATTCACTCATTTTCCTTATCAGTTGCCATATTAAAGCTGTGTTTTCTCACACCTCTCCCTCCCTCCTTCCCTCTCTCCCTTGTGCTCAAGCAATCGTGGTGTTGATGTCAGAACAATATTGCAACTCAGGAGATGGGATGCAAGGTAAGCAGGTGCGTCAGGAGTGCGTTGTCATCTACAACACCTGACTATGTGTGGGGTTTTTTTTTCAGGTGATAATTATAAACGTTTGCAGAAGGAATCATGGCGTCCGGCGGGAGAGCAAGCAGAGATACAGCCAGGAACAAGTTCTCAAGAGCCAGCAGCTAAGAAGGCGTAGCAAAACTGGTGATATTTTACATTCACCTGGGTGAACTGTTGATGAGATAGCTGGGATTCATGGCTACGACAGTTAAATGATGATAATATTGACTGACTGTCCTATCAGTTGTGGAGGAATGTCATTTACATGTGGGAGGCTCCAGCGAGGGAGCAGACTAGTCTTAGCCGCTCAATGTCAAGGACATCAAACAGGAAGTAAGTAAGGATGTAAATTAATATCAGCGGCTACATAACTGCATCAAAAGATGTAGGCTTGTTAAATAATGTAGGCCGTAAAGTGATTTAAGGTCCTATTAACAAAAGGAAGCCGCTGCAGTTCACGGTGCTACCTCGCTGCTTTGATTCTCCTCGGGGGCCGCGGGAGCCAGCCATCACTGTCATTTCCCTCATGAAGGGTAATGGGATCAACCATTTGACCCTCTCATACATTGTAACTTTATTAGCATCCATGGCATCCAGCCAAATCCTCGTACTTGGAGAAGACTGATCTTCTCTTATACACAGAGGGACGGGTTGAACTTAGACGGAGAGGGAGTTCAAGCTTTGATTTATCAGGAAGATTTACCTGATACCAGCACAAAGTATTCTAAAACCAGTATTAGGTAGTTCTATAATGTAGTGATGTTCTTTCTTGCTCTCCCTTGTGTGACATGATGTGGACCCTGCCCCCTGATACTGACTGATTGAAGTTCAGGATGTTTTCTAAGAGCGTTTCTATGAACATTCATTTTAACGCACTTTTCCCCAAAGCAGCACATGAAAGACTCCTCCACTGATTCAGTGTTTCACTCCAGTGACATCGTCTGACTCATCGTGCACCGTTTAGACAGAAAAAGATAAAAAACTGATGCAGCAGAACAAAAGCTATCATCTATTTTATTCCACGCATCCTTCTTCCTCATCAAAAACCCGGCACCTATATTACCCACAATGCAACTCAACTGCTAACAGTTTGAGAGATTACAGTTTATGATTTTTTTTGTAGTGGTTAATGCAGCCTCAAGCAGAGATGAGGAGCAGGCTACAGAGGTCTGGTGGTTAGCTTCTTTCTAACTCCACACCCCCAGATTTTCTTTTTCTTTCATTTTCACGCTTGTAGTCTTCAGCCCCAACCGACACCGACATCAAGAGTCATCACTTAAGGCAATTTATCGGATCTCGCATTGCTCCCTCTGGAGCCACAAAAGGCTTTACACAACTTTTTTTCCCCCCACATATGCAGTCGTACTCCCCAGGACCTGCAAACAGACTTTGATTTGTAAAAATCTGAGCCGTTTAATGGCAGCTGTCTGTGGTGCTGAAAGGAATCCGTGGTGGCTTATTTAATTGTATGTAAGCTGTATATGTGTGCTATATATTAACAAACATACATAAAGGCTGCAAATGAAACAGGAATCATCCGGTGTGAAAACAAAAGCTTAAAGTACAGCCATCACTTTCACCGCTTTCCGCTTGCTGCCCTTGTATGATGTGTTACTGGGTAGAAGTTGAAGAAAGTAAACTTTGATTGATTTAGCAGCTGCTTGAGGCAAACATTATTTGTTATTAAAACTCCTGTAAACTTTGTTCCAATTCTAAAGCACTTCTCTACAACGTTAAATATTCATGACCAAAAATCAACAATCAAAGTTAAAGTGTGAGAATAAAAAACATCCTTGGGAATTATTTATTCATAACAAGTTTAACACTCAAAAACTCAGCTCATCTAATTCATCAAGACTGGGTAAGTGTGGCTCGACAGATCACCTGTGCACATCTGTTGTTCAATTACATTTATGCTAATTTGGTTCCTCATCAAGAAGCTTCTGAAGATGTTCTTCTCCAAGTGGGAACAAAGCACCTGTTTATTTGCAGTCGTATCTCAGAGCATCTAAAGCTGGGATGCACCTTTTGGGATACACCTCTTTTAAGGTCCCATATTTTACACTTTTCCTTTGTTTTATTTGAAGTGTTGATCCATAAGAAGATATATTTGTGGTTTTCAGAACTTAATCTCAATGTAGTTTCACATCTCCTCTCACAGGCTTCTCTCTGGAGCTCCAGCAACAACAGATCAGTGAGACCGCTTTCGCATAAAAATATGGCAGATTTCAGGTAAACACTCAGAGAAACCAAATCCGAAGCTGGACAGGGGGCTGGGCTTGGGGCATGGCTGAGGGCGGTGCTTTGTTGTGACATCACAAAGTTACAGAAGTCGTGACGGCTGGTTTCAAGGCTCAGTTTCTGAATACAGGCTGTGTGCATTTCTGTGTGGACTGAGGCTTTGATACTTTCAAAGTATTAATATAGAACCTAGAGCTGATCTATAACCAAAGAACACATGGAAATCTCACTTTATACCATATGGGACCTTTAAGAGGGTTTAATTGGTTTTACAATCACGTTTTTTGGGGCAATTTTTATGCCTTTATTTGATAGGGAAAAAGAATGGAGAGAGACAGGAAATATGGTTGAGAGAGTGGGGGAGAGACATGCAGACCTGCTGCTCAGGGCTCAGTATGCCCATATGGTATACGCCCTAAACACTTGGCCATCAGGACGCCCAAGAATTTACAATCATCATATGAAACTGTCAGGAGATGTGGCCCTGCACTTTACACGTAAACTTTGATCCCATGTTTGAGCTACATTTTTGTCTGTAAACATTTGAAGTGTAATTGTGCATTAGAGTCAACGTTAAAATTCAGCTCAGAGAAACAGATTTATATTCACCGCTGAGGTATCTTGTGAGCAAGCTTGCGCACCTCATCTGGAATGATTCTGAACTTGTCTGCTGCACTTTTAACCTCGCCGAGCGTTGATGGAGTGCAGCATGCGAATGTGTTGACGCTCCCGTGGCCGTGCAGAGAAATCCCAATCACACCCAACATCAACCCACAGCCGCCACCGCTGCGAGGCACACAGACTCCTCCTCATGACTGCAAACGTTTGACACAGTGCAACTGTCAACACTGCACTGTGGTCTGGTCCTGAACGCACACACACACGCGCGCGCACACACACACACAGTGACACCAATTTTCAAAGACAGATTTGTCTGGATGCTGACAGACACAAACAATTTTTCCAATACCTGACACCCCAGCAGCAAGACATACTGTACATATGAAATTGTCAGCAGACACCTTCTAGCAGGGATTTGACTGACAGCACCAACCTCTAAGCAACAGCAAAATGTTGTGTGTGCAGGAAACTGGCATATGCACACACTCACTTGACAGAATGTATTTACTTAGACTGCATGCACACATCCAGAGCCATAGCTACCACTGAGGCCACTTAGGTCATGACCTCAGCATTTTGGTTTTAGTTTTGGCAAGAGAAGCACTTTGTATTTTACAAATTTGATACCAATATTTTTTCCTATTTACTATGCTTACATTTCATCCCAGTAAAAAAACATATGACTGTAATTGATGCAGAAATTCAGAGAGTTTCCGGTCTGCAGAGGGAGGTGGTGTTGGGAGAGTTGCTTGTATCCATGACCTCAATATTTATAAAATCCTGGCCACGGCCCTGCTTGCATCCATAAGGCACCCCTCCAATAAATTTGTCTTCAAGACAGCCTGTTCACAACCCAGGCTGTTGCAATCGATTCAGCAGAAAAAAAAACAACTCTGCTTTACTCCGTGAAAAAACATGTTTCTGAATTATAAAATGTGACATTTTGCACCTTCTGCATACACAGTGCTGTGATAATGTAAACGACACACACACCAACTCTCCACGACACACCTGCGCTTATAGAATTCTGTCTCCTCACAGTTGTCGTGTGGGTTGTGTTTTCTCTTCTGCTCCATGAATCCCAGCACATACCACCTATTAAAAATCCTAACAGCTGTTTGGCCAGCACCAGACAATCGAGGGTAGAAGGACCAGCAACCTTAAAGAGCGGATAATATGATGATAACTTTGAATCAAAATTCACTTTGGACTGGAGTTTATACCCTCCTGACTTGAGGGCAGATGGAGAAAAGAGGTAGGAGTCTTAATCATCACGAACAATGGATAGAAACTTTTATCTGCTGATCTATTTTTTACTCACTCTCTGCTTCTAAGTCTGACACTGATTAACATGGCACGAACAAAGAGTTTAAAAACGGAAGGTGCTTTACTTCACCCTGAAAAAGGCTTAGTAGAGAGACTTTAGGTGCTTGCATTGCCTCCTTTTGTGGTAAATGAAGTGTTATCACTCCTGACCAGCTGCAGCTGAGCTCCCTTTACTACCATCCAAGAAGAGGGGCAATTTATTTAATGTCCAAATATGTACAATTAAGAGCTTCTGTCATTCAGAGGGAGCAACAAGAAGACAGAGATTTCCTGCCCCTTTCTTGTTTCCAACAACAACATGTGCACACATGCACACACAGACAAACACTAAAGCCAATGGGGAGACAATTTTAATTAGCGTTTAGACTGATGACCTGACTAAATAATAAGCTAAAGCTTGCTGTCGGCCTCCTGGACATAAACAGCAGTGCCAGCTGGAGGTTAAAAACAAATCGACCGTCTTGTTATTTTCCTAACTGGTCGCAATTGGCAGCGCGTTCTGAGGCCAGTCATCTTGGCATGTGTTAAATTAGTCCTATTGACAGTGTGTTTCCCCCTGTCACGAACTGACTCAAAGTTCAGACGAAGGAGGAGGGAGGGCTCACATGCTGGGATCAAAAGTAAAAGGAATTTTTTGAAGTTAAGTATTTCCATAAATAAATCAAGGTTGTAAGGTACAAATCAGCAAATGCCACTGAGCAGGCCAGCTTTTAAACCCCCCACCACCCCACCCACCCACCCCATCAGTCCCATGGCCCAGGTGAATCATCTGATGACCTCCAGTGTGCTTGGCTGCTTCCTGAAACAGGAGGAGAAAACAACAAGCGAGAGGCCGAACAGAGCAGTGAAACAGGAGGGGTCATCACACCCTCCATTTCGGATCGGACACCAACAAGGTGTCTGTAGTAGGAGCACCAACATTAACTATGAAGAGACGATGAAAAATCACAATCATAGCAAAGATTCAAAGTCATCACATGCTAAATATCAAAGAGTCAGTCACTAAATGAAGCTGCATTCTACCTAGCTGGCAATTCGATTCAGAATACTGAGATAGAAGTAGACTAAAAATGGACACACTCCCATCCCACTCCTCCGCAACCTGGCAACTAAAGAGGATTTTTAAAAGAAAGTGAGGAAGAAAACACCAGTAAGGAGAGGGTGAAAACAGTGTCAGTAAACTCAGAAAGCACAAGACAGGGAATCTGCCATAATATTATCCCCACCGTCAATATGACGAATGTTCAAGTGATCCGAAACTTGACATACCACCGTAAATGTGCCAGTAAACCGAGCTTGAAATGGTGATCCCACTACAGGTGACAGAGCGAGAACCTGATCTCCTGGACTGACCTGATGCTACAGGTTTTTACCAAATCATTTGGACCGAACCCTGCGCTTCCCTGCACAACCTCCCTTGCAGCAAGCAGCAGCTAAAGCAGCCCCTCCTCCCAATCCCAGCTAAGTCCTCTACAGAATGAACAGAGTGACTTCAAGGTCTGATGAAAACGTTGTGAAGCCGCAGAGCCGGTGGAAACTATTTTCAAGTGAAATTTGAGCCCCGATCACTTTGTAGCACTTTGGGAACGCCAGACGCTGACAGGAAGTGAGACAGGGCTTTAATTACTCACTTTGCTTTGATGGAATGCAAAAGGTAGGCTGCAGGAGAGCGTGTAGCTGGGCACATAACTGTCAGCAGGTACTGGCTACCAGACTTTGAAGGCGGCAGCGGCCCCACACAATCCACAATCAGGTTTTCCATCAGCTGACTGACGCCTGGAGCTGGTGGAGGGGCCGGAGCAGGTGACAAGTTTTAATGTAAGCAGAACCACAGGAGACGGGCACAAGTTTTCTTAATGCCCATATGATCTGCCACATCATTGTGTGATGTTTTCAACACCGTGTCCCTGAACTTGTAAGGAAACCAATAGGTTCCCACAGGAAGCTGTCACACTGAGGAGCCAATTTCCTCCTGAGAGGATCATTCTGAGCAAAATAACATTTGAAGTCCTCAATAGGAGAGACCTGTTCAAACAGTCTCCTTAGGGAACAATCAGATTGTTGCTCTTTCATCAATTCACTGTGTGAAATGGACTGTAAAAGGTGCAGGCACACAAACCAAACAGGTGACTGACTCTTATACCTGAGGAAGGTCAAGGCTCGCACTGCTCACGAGTGACGACACGGACTGGAAACACTTTGGCACAATTACAGATGGTCGGTGGGACGACAGGACCTGAAGCTGTTTAGATATGTCACAGATATCGTCAACAGGACACACATTTTCACGGGCTAAATCGTTACCAAGGATTATATCCATCCAATGAACTGGAAGCTCAGGCCGAACCACAACTGTCACTTCACCAGA
This sequence comes from Seriola aureovittata, assembly GCF_021018895.1. Classification (NCBI taxonomy): domain Eukaryota; kingdom Metazoa; phylum Chordata; class Actinopteri; order Carangiformes; family Carangidae; genus Seriola; species Seriola aureovittata. The sequence goes on along the minus strand of NC_079367.1, from coordinate 5,486,063 downwards.
AACCAATCTTGTGGAGAGGAGCAAAACCAAATGACCGGTATCAGTATCGCAGGAAAAAGGCAAAACAGACTCAAGCAGAAAAGAGTCTAAAGCATCTGTTCCTTGCAAAATTGTCACAACAACTTTTTGCTTCAACATAACTGCAGCTCCACTGCAGCAGGCGCCTGTTCCTGCAACACTCCCTCATCTTCATTTTAATGGCCAGAAGCGACTGCTGCTAAATTATGGCTGCTGCACGCCAGGAACTGCAGACCATTGCTCCGACTAAAATATTCCAAATGAATTTCTAGAAAAGTTTGGTTTCAAATATTCAAATAACATCCCAAACAGATAAACTAATGGATCGTAATTACACCACATCAGATTATTTGTGCCTCTGGGGTTTGCAAAAGTCACCTGCACTTTCCAAAATGGCTGACCATAACCAAAGTAAAAAGGCTGCATCAGCTCACACGCCACTTTGCCAAGTGTGAACACTCCATTTCACACCTCCATCAGTGTGATTAACAAACGGCGGGTGGTCGACTTTGATAACACTGCAATGCATGATGGGAGAGAGACCCTCTAACATGGTTAAAAGGCGGAAAGTGGGGAGGAAATGGAGACTAAAGTGGTCATGAGAGGAGAGGCTTCTGAAGGTAAAAAGCAAGCTGTAAAAGCCGTTCTCAAGGATTTTAGAGCCATGTCATTTGGACTACTTAGCCCAAAATGCTCCACACGGGAGAGTGTGATGCTGACAGAAATTCCATCCACCACAGGCGAGGGAAAAGTAATGGGCAGCATTAACAAGAAAGGCCCTCAAGGTTTTCAAGATGGTTAGTGCGAGAGGAGAGACTCAAATGTGTCCCACAAGCTATTTCTTTATATATCTCTGTGTATATATGTATGTGCATGCGTGTGGCTATGGAAGACCCACTCTGGTCTCACATTGACCTTGAGGACATACAGTGAGTGTATTCACACAGCAATTCCCCTGCGGATTTTTTTTCATGTATTCATTCACATGCACACGCACTCACACATGCAGAACTCTGATGGACGTACATAAGAAGCGGCGGCTCAGACACTTAAAGCTTGGGATGTATTCGCACACGCTTTGGCTGTTGTACTGGCATACCACAAGAGAATATTTTGAAGTGAATATCTGTTTGAGCTGGCAGAGCACCAGACAACTGCATAATGTTTAGAGATGAAGGAAAAACATGAGAAGGAGTGGTGTGAAGGAAAAAAAACAGAAAGAAAAAACAGACGTCCTCCCCTCCTGGTCATGAAAGGCTGCTGGTATTTTTAGCTCACTTGTTTAGAGCCGTCTAGGTGCATTCTCACCCTGACACAATCCATTTTTAGACTAATACTCAACTGGGCCCCCAAGCTACACAAGTGTGAGCATCTTCATGTGTCACTTTGTCAGTGTTCGTCCTGATATGAGCTGCAATAACAGGAAAGAACTTTGTTAGCTTCACGGCTGTAACCGGGATTAATGGATACTGGGTTTATGAGAACCTCCACAAACAAAATGCATTTTGACCAGGCATCAAAAACAGTTTGTTTTGATTTTATTAGACAGGTAATTTGATATATGAACTCTTTCTTTTATGTTTTCTGAATAATTTATTTCCCATCTGGATGGTCTTTGTGCTGTTTCACAGCCTCCTCCATACAGCCAGGAATAAAATGGGAAACGTCAACAAGAGTCAGAGAGAGATGCCAAGTCTTAAAAAACAGTCACATCACTAAATTAAAACACAAACTACTTCAAATAACATGTACCATAACACCAAATATACCAATATGTCAAATTGCAAAAAGTTATGCTAATAACGCTAGCGTAAAATGGCTAAATAGTTTTGGTTTAGGTTTGCATAATCTGACATTTCCCACTCATTCCAGACTGCAAACTGCCAACTTCCATAAACGTAGAACAAACAAGCCAGTAGTTTAAAATTAGCTATACTGGCTAGTTTAACACTTGCTGGCTCTGAACAAGTTTCAAAGTAGATCATTTGTTCGTTAAGAACTTAAGGACTTTACACACAAACTTAATTACAGATTTACGATTAGCTGGTGCAAACTATCCAAGTCATTAAAATTTCCCCTGTCCACATCAGATTTGTTAGTTTGATGCCAAGTGAAAACTAACAAGCTAACATTAGCTGATTTGTACAATTGTTAAATTTCCAGTAAAACAGTAACCAGAGGACGTGACCTCAGTGACCTCAAAGATAGCTGCGACCTTTTGAGAATATTCCTCTTAGTGGAGAGCTACAACCTATGACTGTCCCAAACACATACAGATATAATTATATTATCATAATAACCCACCGGGTATCCTTTACTTAAAGTTGTTAATCTTTTTTTCTTTTTTTATCTTCCAGGTTCACTCAGCCTTGGTAGATAATAAACACCACATAATAAAATTATAAATACATACATAAATAAGCCACCCAGGGAGTAGCGCTGCTGGCATTAGCATTAAATGAAGTGGAGTCTATTTCACTTCCCCAAAGGCGGCTGACATCACCATTCATTTGCGTTGTCAGGAGACATGTTTACTAAAGCAGAGCTGAGGCACTTTACAATCACCTGTGACAGCATTATGTATTCGTAAGTGTAGACAACGTGGTGTAAAATGTTTTGGATTGTGTGAAGCATGTCCTCAACAGGATAATTGTGTCCTGAAAGCCGCTACATGCGGACATGCTTGCTCTAGGAAACGTACTCTTTCACAAATGGCAACACTTTTCTCTAAATAGATATACACACTCAATGAGAATTACAGCCACCTGAAGTTCAGCTCCATGAAATAAATCTGGAAAGAAAAGGCACAATCTCCTCATTTAAAACCTCCTGTTGATTGATGGTTTGTTAAATCTGATAAGCTAGACTACAGCTCATTTATCTCAACCGTCGGAGTCCTCCCCATTCCTCAAAATTACTGCCTTGCTTTCATTAGATTCTTTATGGAAACCCCAAAAGAATAAGGAGTGATTCACACAATAAACTGTCACAGACACTTAAGATGGACTTCTTTAGGCTGCAGTAGTTCCTTCCTTTATCTTCTCACATATTGTTATTAAGCTTCTTGCAGTTCATCTGTCTGCCCTCGCTAGGACGATCCCCGCATCCACCCACCTACCCACCCCCCTCTCTCTCTCTGACTGCATGTCTTTTGTCCTTGAGGCAAAGCAAAATTATATGCAGTTTATTGAGCTTCACTCCATTTTCAGACCTGATACTGCTGAATGGCCCTCTGAATAAATTGGGAGTGCTTGTGCAATGCAGAGAAGAAATTATAGTCACTGTAAATGACGGTGAACTGGGTCTTATCATGACCTGCACTGATGTTACAGCTCTGATGATGGGAGCGTTTTGACTCTGAAGCTGTAATTACTATATGAAATAACACGCTTTACTTACTGACTTAAATACCTATCAAACTTAAGTGCCAATTAAAAATGTTGAGCCATTGTTTCTAGTAGCCTAATTGTTTCTGGATTAAATTTATCGACTGATAAAGATGAGATGTGTAAAAACATTTAACCTTTATATTTTATTGACATTGGATTTTTGTCCTTATTGTTTAAAGAGACAGAAACTGGTGGAGACCAAAACAGAGCTCAAAGGAGAGTGAATATTGGACATAAATTCACCAACTGCTTGCTAACTAGCTCACGGTACCAATTTAAAAGGTCTCCAAGAAATTATGTATAAATATAACTAAACTGCAAATGCAAATATGTGTTCTAGGAAACATATTCGCTGACTGTGTTATGTTCAATGTCTTTTTTTGTTTGTTTGTTTTTGCATGAAGCTACACATTTTCAATGACAGTGGACAAGCAAGGATGTGGTTGTGAAGGTTTAGCAAACAAAAATGGAATTAAATGGAAATAAACCTCCCGTTTTCTTTCCCTGTATCAAACCACACCATGATCAGTGCTGTGAGAGCCTAAACATAACCATAAAAAAGTTCAATAGTGCTACACTCACTGCAAGTGGACACTGTACTGCAAGATTGGGTATTTTGGTGGAAAAGAAAAATACGTCGTCTGTGAACACGTAACTTATTGGCAACACATCCTGGCTCGAGAAGGTCTATTTTTGCTGCTTTTATTGGTATATTTAAACTTTTATATTGTACTTTTAGGTTCAGAAGTTGTGTGTGTTTTTATAAAAATTTAAACTATTTCTTTATTTTCAGTTTTGAGGCTGTTGAATTTTCATTGTAGTTGTACCTGCTGCATTTGGCAATAAAGTTTTCTTGATCCAATCAGGTATTTGAGATTTGCCAAATATGTAAAATAACAACATATCCTCATTACATGAATAGAAAACATAATGTGGTTGAAATTGCACTTCCTCCTTATGTATTTGCTGGAGGAGTAATGCTGGAATCAGTTTCTAGGAGACAGGGTTGCACTGTGTCGTGTGTTGTGTTGTGTTGATGGTTTGTTTTCACTGACCTAAAGATCAGTTAAGTGTTGAAGTGGGAACATTCCCTTTGCCACAAACCGGGCTTACACATTTAATTAAAGTGACAAAATACTGAAATAATCATAACACATTGTTATTACACCATATTTTATGTTGTATGGGGTTTGCATGAACAAATACTGATTCCTTTAATTTGGCAAAAAATAATTAAGTGGCACAGAATCACACATGTGATGTTACATGGGGTCAGTTAGACTCTGTAGAGGTGTAAATCCATGTCAGTATTGTATATATATGTTTGTATGCTTATATTTTAGATAGATGATATGTAAATATATATATGCAACTTGACGCAGTCGGGTAAAAGTCTGAGACCACTTACCCAGAATTAATGAGAAATTAATAAGGAAAACATACATAAGTATATAGAATTTTCTATGTATGTTGTTTTAATTTAATAAATTAAATATATACCATTAACACATATGGTAAAAATGTAAAAAAAAAAAAAAAAAAACTCATATGCATATTTTTAATATATGCACATTGCAAATTTCACTCATACATGTTATGAACTTCTATATTCATATATGTAGAGGATGTGACATATATGGTTACATAACATATAGGGAGATATATTCATATATCACATTTCTTATCATTTCAAAACCCAATTTATAATCAAATTTCATAAAATCACAGAAAGTCATGAGTATAAAGTTGATAAAACCATAGTAATATATAAAACCATATTAAGTATGTAGTTTGAGCTGTTAAAGAGCACCAGAACATGAACAAATGATCACGCCTGGTAATAATAATAATAATAAGGAGGAACTTTTTCTCTGGGATTTTTGGAGACTTATTCTACAGCTCTCAAACTGCATCAGTACTTTTTCCGCCCTGATGCATCCTCTGGTGCACAGAGGCAGGCTTGTGAATATGATGCATGTAATGCTATACGTCATGAAATGACAGACTCGGGAGTTTATCCACAGATTTCGCTGGGGTCAGTAATGTTAGTGGCAGAGATTAAGGGTCACATCCTCCAAGGACGTCAACAAAATGGTGTTGTGTGCACAAAATACTGATGTGACTGATTTCGTTTTCACCCTTTGATTCACACATGCATCGTCCTCAGCGCCGCTGAATACGTCAGCAACGTATGTCATGCCCTTCATGCCATAGCAAGAGGTTTAAGTGTTCTCTATACGTTCTCCACTTCATGTTTCAGATTGTATCAGCAAATAAAAAACAGCTTGTTGTGTGTGTGTGTGTGTGTGTGTGTGTGTGTGTGTGTGTGTGTATGTGTGTGTGTGTGTGTGTGTGTGTGTGTGTGTGTATACACAACTCTATCTACCACCCACAGCCTGGAAGGCTGGCAACACATTGGTAAGGTCGTGTTCCCCTTCGCTGCACTCTTGTGAAAGATAACGCGTCAAAACAAAACAGAATACATTGTAACAAACACAGAAACTTCCAGGAGCAGGGGATCAATGCTGACCCCGGCAGGAGGAGACGCAGTGAGGGGGAGAGAGATTGAATGTGGAGAGATGGAGAATAGGAGCCGTCAGGATAATCCTGCAATAGCTATAGTCAGTCTCCCAAGAGAAGGAGAACAGGGAAGACTGAAGTGGAGGAAGTCAAATAAACCTCTCTGTCTGTACTTTTCTTTTATCACCTGTTTCTCTGCCATCGCCGAGTCAATCCACAAAGGAGGAAGTAAGCAGATTAGCTTGTTCGCCCATCAGAAAAGGGATTACATTTACCCATTTCCTCCGTCGGAGAAAGTTGAAGCTAGATGAAAATGTGTCTGAGAGCAAAAAAAAACTTTCTGACGAATGCATGAGTGATTGAGGTTCCAGGAAAAGAGGCTTTGCTGTGTCCCTGTCAAATGTACTTGGCAAGGAAAGCTCCGAGATGCATTTGGGGTTTTTTTTTGTTTCTCAATGTGGTGACCTCTACATCTATTTATAGAACATTTTCAGAATTAGAACTAGTTTTCAAATGATAGTCAAAATCAAGCCTCTGCCAACCACACAGAAACATAACATATGACACACAGTATATACGCCTTTATGAAGAGTGATGTTGCCATATATGTTAACTATAAAGGGATATATTATTATCACATATGTACATCCTCTGGATATACGAGGATATACGTTTATATATGCAGTACATATGTTCACAATACAAGCATACGTACATAAACATTCATATTTGTATGGGATAGACATATATAATATATAATATATAATTATTCCAATTTCTAATAGGTTTCATATACATTTATAAAAATACATACATACCAATGAATTAGGCATAAACAGACTTAGGCTATTGGTTTCTATTAAACTGTATAGATTAATAATTACTTAATATTTTAAACCAGCTACACTTCTATCTATTCTGTGAAACTTTCACCGAGCAGTTTTTTGGTAAAAATTTTCATCTACATACACTGGTCTCAAATCAAGTACATTTAGATACGCAGACTGTGAACGTAAAGCTGATCCCCCTGCGAGTTCGCTACACTTTCCGTTTGAAAGTCAGCCTCTGGTCTTTTTCTGCCTTTGATGTTAACAAGCCTTGTTAATTGCCATAGTGAAAGAAGCTGGCTCCTGTGCCTTACTACAATAATTATCTGGCCCTAACCAGATTGATTCCCAAAAAAACAGAGCGCATTTCTGGGGAGGTCTCTTTGATGTAGCCAAGAACTCGGAGTGGGTAAGAAAGAGGTTTATTGCTGCTGTTTGCTATTTTTCTGATTGGAGCGAGCCTGTTTGAATGGAGTAATTGTGTTGTGGTTTATTGATACTGCTTGGCTGTATGTCAGTCGGCAAAATGGACTGTAGTGCTGCGGTCTGAATGTAAATGATTTGCGGGACAATTGGCCAAAACGCTCTAAGTCTGGGGTGAAATACAATGGAAAATTACATGTGTGCAAAGAGATCAGTTTTGCAAAATCAACATGCTGTAGTTATTTGCGAGAAGGATGTGTAAATACATTAGATAATTAACTGGAATGTGAATGATCCCTGCAGGGAGACAGCGTCAGCTGCAGAGATTAGGTGAGGAATAACATGAAGATAGGAGTGAAAATAACTAATAATCACTAAACAGACTGTGTCATCAGTGATTTACGTGAGTCAGGTTGATGTGCAAATGTTCATATTTACAATGTCAAAAAACAAAGAAATGAATGTCAAGGAGAGCAAACGTGCATTTCAAGCAGGGCCAGGATTTTAAAAATACTACAGTCATGAACATCCCCACTGTGCCCATCAATGCTCTGAGGAAATATCTGACCATGAACCAAAAGAGAAGATCTCTTGATTTCTTAATTATGGATTTTAATTATATATTTATCCTGCTAAATGATTAGTTTTATAGGTTGAGAAATATGGTTTCTTGCCAAGAGTTACATGGGAAGACGGATACTGCTCTCAGGTCTTCAATATGAAGCTACAGCTAGCAGCTGGTTAGCTTAGCACAAAGACTGGAAAAAGAGGAAACAGCTAGACTGGCCCTGTAACACAACCCACCTACCTGCACCTCCAAAGCTCACTCATTAACATGTTGCCATTAGAGGAAAAAACGTGAAGGTCGAAGTAAATAATGTTCTGTTTTCAAGCCTTTTCACATTCAATTCTATGGGAGAAATGCTGCATTTTTTGTTTAAATTCTTAGCCTATAAAGTTGTCACATTCAAACAAAACATTGCAGAATATAAACTCCTGAATGACCTCGATGTCCTCAGTGGTAGTTGCAGCAATGATATTCCCTTGTTTGCCATCACCTGGTGAAGTTACAAACACAGGATCATGTGCAAATGACTAAAAAATGAATGTGATTAAGAAAGCTGGATTAACCTGACTGTATGACTGTAGTGTGAGTGGAAAAATAATCTACTCAGGGCATTAAAAAGCGATTCCTTAAAGTAGTGATTCCTTTTTAACGCGTCGGTCTCGTGGAAGATGTTATTTACTGCTCTAAAAGACGTGCAGGTGAAACTGTACGATCGACAGGCGCTCTCCGGGATACGCAGTGTATAAACAATGAGAGTGTCGCACCAAAGACGAGACAAGTTAATATTTGAAAATATAACAGGGGCATGGATGTTATTATAATGATACCAGACAGCTGTTGTTTAAATATGAAGTTTCTTTCCATTTCTAACTTAACTCCGGGAGAAATGCCCACGGAACATTATTTGTTTTGCAGAATGCACTAACACAGGTTTAGCATCGACTGACATCAAAACCTAATGTCTCCCAACAGTGTGAACAAAGAGTTGAAATCCACAGATCTCTAAGACCAAACAAATCAAGCATACAGGGAGACGAAGGGGAACAATGGGCTGCCACAGTAATAACACAAAGAGTGAGGGAGCGGGAACAAATGGAGACAGATGAAAGTGAGCTCCTCTTTGTCATTATGCAGGCAGACACCATCATCAGCTGAAGGACAGCACCGACTCAAAGGTGTATTTAAATGTCCTGGCTCCCTTTGAAATGTGACCTCTGCACGCAGCGAGAAGCCGAGTTTCAACCATTTTATTCTCTCAGCATAATCTTACTTCAGTGATGAGTTAAAGGCCCCTTCCTTCCATCTTTGCACCTACTGGGATAAAAGTGATAATAATGAACAAACACTCAGACTCTGTGGGTTCCAAAGCTGTCAGAGCCTCCTAAAACCACGCTTGGGCGACAAATAAGAAGATCTGCCGGTTGAAAACACTCGCCAAAACAGCTGGAATGTGTGAGGCTGACGCCATTAATCTCCTCTGTGCCAATCAGAGCAAATCAGCTGAATCCGGCTAGCTAGGGCTAGCTGTTACCGCAGAGAGATTCCGGCTCTTCAAAGTGCGCTGACCCATCTTCAAGGTAAAAGTGTAATTTAAGTTTTAGTGGGGAATTACATCTATGTGGAGGTTTGGTGTCCAGAGGCTCTTCCAATCCCTCCACACAACTGACTCAGCCCTGTATCCTTAGGAATTACATTCGTGTTGAACAAATGATGAAAGGAGACAATTAAGTTGACAGACAGCGGGTTTCCATCCAAACACAGCACAGATTTTAACTGAATTTCGAGAAAGAGAAAAGACAATACGCATCTCCAGCCACTAGGCTTACTGTCATGTGAATATTAAGAATTGATCCATAAATATAAACAGCTGGTGTTGCTAATTCTCCAATTGGATGGCAGGATTTAACAGCCCTGTAGCCGGATGAATTCATTATAATTCGGAGGAATGCAGTTATCACCGCCTTTTAAACACAGCTACATGTCGCCTTTTTTTTTTTGAGTTGGTTGGATTTCAGCAGACACGGACAGTCCATTCCTCCTCACTCACTAGCAGCTGGTAGCTGGGATACTTTCACTACCACTGTTAACACGGGGTTGCTCTCCTCCTCCTCCTCCTCCTGGCATCCAGAGTCAAGAGAGCGCTCTCACCGCTCGGCGAGGGTGACGCTCTGAATAAGCACACAAGAAAGCGTTCTGAATGTGTGAACAATGCAGTTCAGGGCCAGAGTGTGCTCTGGGCTCTCAGAAAGACGGTTTATGTTCAGATTAGATGCTCAGTATTTCTCCCATGTGCTCCGTGCCCCCGTTTTTTCACTGCACCTTGCTGACTAACCTTCGAGAAAAAGACTTCTGCTGCTTTTTCAGTCGAGGTTCACCTGCACCGTTAAGAGTAGCAGCCGGGTTACTCTCTGAAATTGTTAGATGCTGTAGGGAGGTCTTTGCTTTCCCAGATTGTTGAGAATACGCAGAAGCATGAGTGGGTATCATAAGATGCAACAGTCACTGGGACTGAGCAGACAAAGAAAAGAGAGGCACCTGTAGAAATCCAAACAAAGTAGAGGAAATAGAATTAAAAAGGAAAAAGAAGACGTATTGGTGCAAGACTTTAAACTGAACTTCCAAAACTGTGGCCCTCATTGTAAGTCACTCAGAGCTGAAAGGACAAATATGACCCAGGGCTAGCCACAACACAGTCAACTCAGGATCAAACACTCTCAAAAATGAGGCAAAGTTTCATCTCTTAAAAGTGTCTGTCGATTGCAATCTTAATTAAAAAGCTCCCCTCTCTCTTTGCCTGTCTGAACTCGTGTCTCCTTGTGTATACATCGCTCCCTGTCTTCGTTTTTAGGAGTGACGGCTGCATTTGAGGACAAGCTGGAATGATTGATGGCTGAGATACTGGGAAATGAATTGCTGATAAAAGCTCTGGGCAAAAAAGGTTGGAAGGAACTGAAGTGTGTGTGTGTGTGTGCGTGTGTGTACGTGTGTGTGCGTGCGTGTGTGTGCGTGTGAGCAGCTCAGACAGCACGCGGCAATGACACAACGACACGAGCCAGACAGTATCTGTGGCACCGCCGATTCACACCTCTCACAATGAAACATTCACACATTCTTACACACATCCTGCTCCTTCTGACGTGCGTGGCTAAAGGACTGACAGGGGGATAACATGACAGATCAAAGTCTGATTAAATGTCACTGTGGGGTGTGACTCACACACACTTTGTACGTACACACACACACACACACACACACACATACCTTCTTGACCATATGAAGCAAGTCCACCCACTCATGTTGCAAACTTTCCTGCAGGTTTTGTGCAATTCCTGCTGTAAACAAACACTGAATTCAGCCTCAGATAACAAAGGCATATGATTGGTTGTTTCGTCTGAGCCGTCGGTAAGCATTACCCAGGAATCACTCAGGCTTTGGTGCTCATAAAATCACAGATATGCAAGTGCTTACTTCTGATCTAGGCCACAGTTGCATGTATTTAACCAGCAATAAAACACAGAGGAGGTTATTACCTACACCTGACAGAGCAGCCGAACACTGTACTCCAGGAAATCAAGTTTTAATATGACCTGCAATCTCTCGGTTTCTTCTGTTTAAAGAAGCATTAACTGAGTGACATGTTTAACACCCTTCAAACGCGTGGCTCTGGATTTCAATCTTCCCTATTTGCACTGTAAGAATCCCATTTGTGCAGAATTGACTGAGTGCTTTGGCTAAGGCTGCCTCATGCAGATGAGGGGGAGAGCAAAGAAAGAGACAGATAATAAAAATCTGAGCCAAAAAGCAGAAACGTGTGGGCATCAGTGGCAGAAATTATTTCCATCCCACTTTTTGACACCTCTTTAAATAGGTTGAGGCCATTTTACTGAGGTGGTGGGAGGCAAATAAAAAACCACCAAACAAGCAGAAGCAGGAATCGGCACAACTTCAGACGCTGACGAACAAACGGCGACGAGCCGCCAAAACAAACACACAAAACCGCAGCCTGTGCTTTCTTCAATTTCAGCCGGAGAGCCGCGGCCCCCACACAGGCCATCGACAGACGAGGGGAAATGAGCAGGAATGATAGAATGGAGAGAAAATTAGAGAAGGAGTGAGAGATAACAAGGTGTTTATGGAAGACGCCTCTCTGCTATGTTCCCCCCAGCTCACATTAGGGTAAACAGAGCGCTGAGCTGAAAGGAGCACACAGGGAAATGCTCCGCTGATAATGGCCGAGATGGAAGACGATGATAGCAATCACGCTAACCACAATAATCACAGCCAATTCTCCAGGGACTTTTAAAGCATCTCGGCGGTGTATGTGCACATGGAGATGTGTGTTTTAGTACACGTGCACCCATAGTTTGGTGCAAGTAATGGACCCAAGAGAAGCATCGTTGTAGTAATGTAGTATTTGCCCCCCCCCCAAAAACCCCATTCTCACCCCCCTCCTAAGTGAAACAACACTGGAGCTGTAGATGCTACCAGCACCTGACAAACGAGAAAACTGGTGCAGGTTTTTTAATGGTGCTACAAGATCAAAGTATAATGAATTATCCATGAATGTCTATTGCATCCTGGGAGACACAGACGTTTTGGGGATTGGCTCAAAAACTGTAGTCATGTGACTCGGTGCCCTTTAATCTGTAAACTGTGTATGTATCTTCTTTAATGCAATGTGTCTGCGTGCAGTGAAAACATCGCTATTTCTGAAGAAACTGTCAATATTTCTGCAGATTTTATTTTGAAACTTCTGAATTTCTAGCATTTTAAGTTGAAATATGGCTTATGACACCCAAAGAATAGATACTCAATACTGAGCATCTTCGCTCTTTTAATATCACTCACAGATAAAACTGTACAATTGATTCACCTGTGATTTTATCTGCAGGTCTCGTGGCACGTGTGTCAAATGGAGCATTAAGTCTCCTCTCCATGAACCAGAGTAGCTTGGATCAGCAGTTTTATCAGTGCCTGAATATTTCAGGGATTTTCTGTCATCTTCTTCTGTTGTTTATGGTCGAAAGATTCCTGCTTCCCAACAGTTCATCGGATTCATTTAGTGGAGGAAGAGAAGATGAACTTTCATCAGTGGGCGGCGGGCCAAGAGAGAGGATAGTATCCATAGCTGCAGCACCATTAGATCCCCTACTTACTCTGATAATGAGGCTAAACATCAAAACAGAGTATGTGGCTACTGGCATATAGCTAGGAAGGATATTGATATATATTTAGTAAGAACATTTCATCTGTTCAGTTTTAGCTGCACTTGTGGAACTGCATGGATCATATGCAATTTCTGCTGATGCAGGACGTGCTTCAGTGAACAGATCTCCATCGGATGTAAGTGTGTAAAAGCACAGCTGGTATTGTAACTTGACAAAACGCTCAGAGCAGACCTTCCACCGTCAGTGAGATATTCATGTTCCAATATTTATGGCCACATATGAGAGATTCATAGTGTCTCATTGATCTCTATGCTCTTGCCCATTTAAGGGTTAACATTACAAAGAGGTCTTTAAGTATGATACACACTGATGTGGCTCTATACACGTACTTAAAGACAGATAAATTTGCCACCAGCAGCAGCATTATACAGCTGGAAGTTGCTCCTCTGGGAGCAATGTGCATCAAACGGCTGAATGTACAAGTGATATGGGTCGGGGCCCCACGTCTCTCCCTCCCTGTGACTCTTAGTTGACTATTACACAAAGCAAAAAGGCCATAAAATAATAATAAAACCATATTTCTCCTCCAATGAAGCCAATGCTGTCCTTTGAAGTGCTTTTACTGCGTAACATCGATCCGAGTCACATTCACAACACCCTTCACTGTTGTTTTGTGCCAGTCAGTAGTGACGTCTACATTAAAGAGCAATTGGGCACATTTCTCTTTCTTTCCACTGCTTAACGGGCTCGTCCATCTTCTCCGCTTTCCTAACGACCCACCAGCCATCAGTAATCAAACAATTACCAGTCAGGCAGGGGATATTAAATGACCTGCTGCTTGTTTCCGGGGCCGTAATGCGGAGGATGTGTTTGATCTGATGAGCCATCGGGCGGGCGTGTCCCTCTGTCCCACTGGGTGTCACCGACCCCGGCACAAAAGCCCTCATCTGTCCCCCAAGGAGATAAACACGCCCCATCCTCCCCTCTTTTCCAGTCATGATGAAAAGACAAGAAGTGAGACAGGAGGTTCCACAGGCACCCGCTATGAGCAGAGGGTCAATGTCATAGCTCTGACACCAAGAAAGGTTTTATCGCAGCAGTCACATCTCTTAGGATTGATCTCCAGCGGAAGGTAAAGAGAAGCTAAGCGGCTGTAAAGGACTGCTGTTACTGCTCTGGCTGCTAGCTGCTCTGCTAGATGGAGCGATTTTAAAGTAAATTTTATAGTGCTTAATTAGTACAGATAAGGCCTCTCACAGTGTGTTCAAGGTGGGCGGTGTAGTGTGCCTTTGTTCTAACTCAGTGGGAATGGATCTGACACCCGAGAACAATTTAAATTTCCAATTTAAAATGTCATGTTATATCTCGGACCATTTCAATAAAGAACAAGCAGAGCCTACAGCGAAGCCCTTTAATAAAACCACCCTCACCTGAAAAGCTGAACACAAAGTGGCACGCTATTCACTTAATTAAAACAGCCATTCATTCTGATTCCAAACCCATCAGTCATTAGCGTTTAGCGACAGCTACGTAACAGGTTTGCTCACAAACCAGCAGGTGAGGATATGACTGTGCCTGTGCAGTATACTGTACGTGGAGGTCTTTTATTAATCATGCCCCCACTTCACATCAACAAGCCTGATGAAAAGGTGTAATCTAGATAATTGAGCAGAGTTGTAAACATGTCAAATGTGCAGTCACGTGGGAATACAAGGACACCTTGTTTAAACGGCAGCCGTGTTTCTGATGCATGTAAAACACAAAGTGAAACTATCTTATTATGTCTGCAAAGCAAACCCTGCTCCTTCCTGTTTGTTTATGTCAAAGTGTGAGATTGCAAAGGAAGTCACACATAACGTAACATGCACTCTCATAAGTAATTAGGTGCACACCACTTCTCCATCACTGCAGGTTGACAGGGGAGTGAAAACAGGAATGACACAACTCTCTCATGCTCAACCAACCAAGAATAAAAAGTGCCTGCATTGTGTTCATTAGGGAAAATATAAAACTACATCTGTGTTCTGTTCTACAGCCTCTGACTCAAAGAAAAAATAAAACAGACCAGTTACAAAACCAGAGAATGTGGGTACAGGCAAATTAAAACAATACAGGCGTACACATCTACACATGAATATTATCTTTATGGCTTGTAATTCCATCGAGCACAGAAACATCCTGTAAATCTCAGGCAGTGAATCCGTCCTCTCATTACTATCTGGGGAGAATAAGTGGACCCATGAACCCTTTTAGTTTTGTTCTGTTAACAATCTCCCTCATCATATTTGGATTATTTATACCCTGCTTTCCATTACAAGAAGCCTCTGCCTCGCTCACACACACACACACACACACACACGCGACCCAACACTCCAGCATTCCCTAGTCTTTGTTTGAAATGCTAACCATCTTCTGCAGCTGTGCAGTTTCACAGAGTTTGTGCCCTGTGCCTTTCATGAGCGCTTTGTCGCACACATCTAAGTTAACTTTCTTTTAGCCGTCACATCCGGTCAACAATACAACATGCAAGCAATTCAACATACAACAAAAAAGAAAACGCCATTAGGAACGCTTTTTGATATGTGTGCCATCATGTAGAGGAGAGGGTGCCGCACATCAGTGGAGCCGGTAGCAGTAATGGCCCCATATTAAAGAGTTGTCATTTGAGGTGGCGGCTCCATTATGAATTCTGTGTAATGATGCTTGTCACCGTAATATACTCTGTAAACATTGCTCCGGTCCAGATGCTGAGTTTCAGCCTGCTGGTGCAGCCCGGCTGACTGCTGCTGCTGCTGCTACTCATGGAAAGGGTTATGGGTAGGGTAGTTTGTCAAGCGCTGGAGCCTTTTGTTCAGATTGCAGTGTGGGTGAGGGCTTTTAATGTAGATAGCGTTGTCAGGCTTTGGCAAAGTTCTCCCTGACTTTAGCTCTTTTGTGCAGTTGGGACGGCAAGTAGGCCGGATTACGACGCTCTTTCTGAAACAGACACCACAGTGGGAAATGCCACATCCCATAAGAAACGGCAGGGCTGTCGGCCAAGAGCAGCGTACAATAATGCAGAGCGGCTCAGACACACAAACCCACGCTCGCACAAACATTTCTTAAAAGCTCAGCAAAACAACACGATGTGCAGCTGTCCCATTCTAAGCGGTGCTGACACCCATTGTGGAGCGCAATCCCAGGAGATCACAATGCTCTGACTAAAAAAATAAATAAATAAATCTTCACACACACCTTCCTGCAAATTTCTTATACGGGCTCTGATGCGACTCTACTGCATGTCTCAGGGAGTTAAAGGCAGCGGGAGAACGGAGCAAGAAGAGGAAAGACAAAAAGTGGAGAGTGATGGTGCTGCAGTGAGATGAAATGAAGCTCTTTTTGCAGTGGCGGCACTTTTCAGAGAGCTTCCTTTCATCAACTGCTGCTGATCCCTCCTCTCCCTTCCTTTTTTTTTTTTTTTTTAAAGCAGTGGAACAATAAAACCTTTTCATCATGGGGAGGAAGAAGAAGCAGAAATCCCATCATAATTATGGCTTGTCCACATGGGAATTGTCTCTCGCTAAGCGCTCACTGTCGTCACTCTGTAGGCCCTAATTACTGTAGACCACATATCACATTTCTTTAATTTTCAAACCAGACCCTTTTTCTATTTTTCTATTAATTCCATTATAAAAAGGGAAGGGGGGAGTGGGAGGTTGGGGGTGGGTGGGGGGGGTTCTGTGTTTGGCAGTTTAATTGAAGAAAAGGAGGAGAACCGCACGGTTTCACATTAACGCTCACAGCCGGCCAATTAGCCTAGCGGTCGTTTGCGCAGTGGAGGCTTGCTCATTTGCTTCAGCACATTTCTGCTGTTTGGTCCCTCCCCAGAGATGACTGAGAGCAAGGACAGGACCCTTGTTTAACTGTATTTGATGAGTCCACTCCCTTAGCCGAAAGAAATCTGCTACAATGCAAGGACAGGGAAGCAGTTCAGCACGCCTCGGATTACATTTCTGTCTTGGGAGAGAAAATAATGGACTGGTTCCAGCTTTCTTGCTAAATTCGTCACAGAAATTGTCTATTCCTTGTAAATTTCTTGCTGAACCTTTAATCTGACATTAGCTGAATCACATAGTCGGACTGTACGGAGAGATAAATTCTCCATTTAGCCTCCAATCACTGTAAGTGTTCTTGCTTTGGAGTATAAATTCCCATTTGACTGAGCTCATTGTAGACGTTTCCCTGCTCTGACAGGTGTTTTCATCTTTTATGAAAGATTGTTCCTAATGTTCTAAAGATGTCAAAAAGAGGGTAAATACACCGAGCAGCTGACAGCGTTGTGTACGATCTACTGTAATGTGCCACTGGAGTGGAAACGATGTGATTGGCTGCGAGCGGAGAGGGACAGGAAGGGCGGTAATTGTGTTACCACTGTCAAGAGTGTCGCCAAAACCCAAACGTGTTACTGCCGCATTATTCCCACGAGTTTATGTTGTGCACAACCACTGATGTGCATTATTAAAAATGACAAGAGCCATGTTGGTTCAATTTGTGACACATCGGTGTTGAGGCATTCAAACACAATCAGGCACATATCAGCGCCGCACCGCGCCTGCACGCAAACTCGCAAACAGGAGGGAAAAGATGCAGCGGCTGCAATGAATCTCTCTCGTGTTAATCAAGAGCCATAAAACTTTAACCAACATCTGTACAGCTTTCGTAAACAGCACCGCGGCAAATTTCTTTCCCTGTCACTGATGAAAGGAGACAGATGACATCGTCACAGTCCCACAGTAACCCAGTTACAGTTGACTTTCAAGGCTGCATTAGCCACAAATTTGCAAGAGAGAAGCCAGACAGAGATATATAATGGGCTGGAGTTTGTAACATGAAAGAAACTGGGAAGAGCGTATTCACCGCTAATGTGTCCAGCCGTATTATACAGCCTCCAACCCCTCTCCGCCATACCTATACTGCTTTTACATTACTCCATGTTTCACTTCTATTCCCTTGCTGCTTTTTATTGTGTGTATGTGTGTGTGTGTGTGTGTGTATTTCCTCAGGCGCTGTCAGTCAAGCTTTAAATAGCATTTGTACGTTTCCTCTTATACTCCGTGTCCTGCACAGAGCTGGGGAGACAGATACAGGCTGTGCAGACCCACAGTGTATTTGTAGAGCGGAAGCATCACTGTTTGAATGTATATTTGAATGTGAGCCCAGCTTTACGGCGCCACAGGTCACAATTCAGAGACAACGTTGAGTATCCATGCAGGAAGTACTGGGCCACTTCTGTTGAGATGAAAGCTTAAGGGTATGGAGCCATCTTTTCCTAACATCCAGCACACTATATTTGCTAAACATAGATTAATGCAAAATGCATTAAAGGTCCCATAATGTATATAGTGCGATTTCTGTCTTTTTTGAGGCAGGTCTAGCTTCTATATTAATACTGTGAAAGTATCAAAGCCTCAGTCCACAGAGAAATGCACACAGAAACTGAGCCTTAAAACCAGCCATCAGGACTTCTGTAACTTTGTGATGTCACAACAAAGCAGTTACTGCTCTCAGCCATTCCCCAAGCCCCGCCCACCTGGAGCCACCATCCAACCTTGCAGGATTTGGTTTCCTTGAGTGTTTAAATAAAATCTGCTGTATTTTTATTGGCTCACTCAGAAAACAGTCAGCAAATCAGAGGAGAGGCTCAGATTCTCCTCGCTTCTGATTGGCTCACCAACCTGTTTTTTCTAGAGCTCCAGAGAGAAGCCTGAGAGAGGAGGTGTAAAACCACACTGAGATGGTTTTTGGTTCTTAAAACCACAAATATATCTTCTTATGGATCAACACTTCAAAATAAAACACACATGCAAACACATACAAGTGTAAAAGGCCCTTAAAAAGTTGAATGTCCAATATCAAAGTTTGGTCTGGCAACAGTGTAAGAATGTCATCCTGCTGTAAAAATACATCATAGCCCAAGGCACCGCAGTAGCCATGACCCCAAGAGATTAAAAAGAGTTTGTGTGATTAATCTAAACACAAAATCTCTAAAACAATAATGTGGCAGTCACATCTTCTCCATAATCCACGTTTGATCTCTTACAGACCCTGTCCGTACACGGGCAGATAAAATTGGAAATGCTCTTTTCATGTAACATTAAGTTCCATACACGCTGGTCTCAGTCACATGAAAACAAGAGAAACAAACAAGAGTATGTCCTGCTCCCGAAAAGGGGAAAGGAATAGGACCGACTTGATGGACATTACTCCTCAGCAAGTTAAACCTATATTCTGTGTCTCTGCAGTCACATATTTCAGTATAGGAAAGTAAACTAATTTAGATCAATCAAAACTAATGGTTAATCTTCAGCTGCAGCACCTGTAAACTAAAGTGTGAAGGTGAGCTGTTTTTCCTGAGCTGAGACAGTGGCCCGATAATTAGACTGAAATGCCATTACTTCATTTTTCAGTCCAACATCTTGTTCACATCAGCTGTTCCCTGTTTATTTTTGCCTTAATCAAGTAGCGAATGATTAGTCCTCCTCGTTGATGTCACTCGCAGCAGACAGGGAGGCTGTGGTAGTGGTTGCTAGAAGCTTAATGCTTTTCACATCCATCAAAGAAATATCCAGATTTAAGAGCTGTTATTTATGTGGCTTGATTTACAGCAACCTGTACAGTTGAAAAGATAATAAACGTGGGTGGTTACTCAGAGGTCTGCAACCAGGCTAATAAAACAGTCACTCATTGTGTTGAATGTTTAATTGTCTTGGAGAAAAAAAGCATACACAAGTTTATGTCAATGTAAAACCTGTGTCACCACAAAATCTAAGTGATCAAGGAGAGAGTTTGAGACAACAGAGAACTGGTTACTTATCTTATGCAAATCACTCCATTGTGTCTGTGAAGATATGCACAGACACACTAAATACATTTCTGTTCCCTCTGTCTAACACTATGTATCCAATATACGGACGGGCATTTGTAGCTCAATGTATAGAGGAGAGAATTTTGAAAAGCAGGCAGGAAGCTTGGCAGCTTGGTGTCAGAATGGAGACTGTGTTTTCGGTGTGCAAATCTAAGAGGTCTCTCAGCTATGTGATACAGAACATATATCCAATTATCATATCTCTAACCCTCTCTCTACAGCGTATTCCCTTTCATGACCTCACCATCTGTTTTGCTGTTGCCACATCTAATGCTCACCCTGACAATCTTCTCTCCTCCTCCCTCACTTTCCTGTCTGTCTGTCTCTCTGTCAAACACACAAAAACACATACACACACACACACACACACACACACACACTCACTATCTCTCTCATCACCTCTCCTCTTCACTCTGTCATCAGCGGCCAGTCAAGGTCAGAGTTTTTATTTTTAGTCGTCCAATAACAAAACAGCTTGTCCTGCCCGACACGGAAAGACACTTTGAGCGTGAGCGTCCATCCCCGGGGCCCTGCAGCATTTAAACTGAGAGCACGGCTGCCACTCTCCTCCCAGACACCCTCACAATCCTCATCACGTCACTGCCGCCACAGCCACAGTCGCCACACTAATATAAACAACACAGCAGAGATCTAGCAGAGCAACAAGCAGCAACTTCACTGGGGCAAGTGAAGGGAATATTCCTGCTGATCACACTGCCAGTCACGTTTGGCAAATGTGAAGATGTTTAACCAAATAACCACATACCCATCTGGCACTCATACAAACAACAGAATGAATAGATGAGTTAGTGATGGAGAGGTGCACTGTTACCAGGAGTCACAGGATAGCTGGATTTAGTTGTAATGTTCCACTGAATGAAAAAGACTTCAGACAGGGTTCACCACAGGTATAATCATCCATATTCCTGGTAATGATATCAAATTCAGATCGGAAATGAGCAGGATAGATTCGAATGGGAAGAGGTGTGTGAGAGGAACTTTGATACAGAATATGACTGGCATTAAACAGCACAGGGAAACAGTTCAAAGTGAGGGAGATGCACATCTCTGTGGGAAAGCACTGCACGAGTCAGGATCCTATAGTCTACCTGAAAGCCCCTCTGAGGTGTGTGCTCCTTTACAGCAGAGGTTCCCAGCTGGTGGGATTCATTCTGAAGCTGTAGGTATACTTCAACCAAAGCGCTTGACAGCATTTGTGAATAATTTTGTAATTTATTTGTGTGCAACCACCTGCAACACCATGATTTGCCTTTGATGATAGATAACACATTAAAGTTTCTGTCCAAATTTAGCACTAAAATTTAAACCAAGTTTCCAGGAAATTAGCAAAAGAAAATTGAAAATGTGCATGAAAACAGGGGGATGGAGTCGTACTTAATAAGTTGTTGTGACAGTTTGGAGCAGCTAGAGCTATAAACAAGTGGCTGGATGACACATCATACAAACAAGCTCATTTTGAGCACAGAGAGGCCTTGAGTGGTTGCAAGACTTTATACAGTTCTTGTACTTGAAACCTAGCTTGAACTTTTCTTCTCTTTATTCAACACTTCTTTAGTCTAAATAATTCTGAGTTGCTTTCTTTTGCTCTTGAAACGCATTTTATAAAAACTTTTACTGCTTTTTTACTGTATTTTCTTGTTGCAAAATTGTTTGTTTCACTTAGGACAGGGTCAGACTACAGGAGCTTAAAATCTTAACTTATTCTGAAATCAGGTTGTATCACACACATAAGGAGAAATGTAAACAAAATGGAGACTGAGACAATTTACTGAGAAAAACTTTGCAATGAGAAAAACAAGAGCTGAAGGCCACACCAGTCTGGATGAGAAATGTTTAGGTAGACACAGTGAGCGCGGGTTGTCTGTTCTTCAATGAGAACTCGATGTGAGATTTTACCTTTTTGCTTTTAATATCTGTCAAGGTGAGTATATCTACATACCGTTGCCGGGCAACACCGTCAGCTGCTTCAGGACTGACATAATCGCAGTTGTAATCATCCTGATTTTAAATCCTTAATATCAAACGTATGATATTTTGTCATGGTGGCCCCAATGAATCTGCGAGTGGTGCAGGAGGTTTAAGACCAGATCCGTAAAGCACATTACCAGATAATCTGGGCGGAACCACGACCACATTTCTCCTCAGATTGTCGGGAGAGGTGAATCAGGGTTAACTTCTGACATTCAACTTCTGATTGTGTTTTATATTAGTTTTACAAATGTCCAAAACACTAATATGTAAAAAAAATAAGTTATAAGTTAGCATGTTTATAATATCACAGTCAGTGTAGGTGTTGAGGTTTTAACAATTAGCATTGGTGGTTAAAGTTTGAGATTTGAGATGAGTAGAATGAATGCAGTCAGTGGAGGCACCTCGGAACAATAGCAGTACAAGAAAGTGTGTGTCTGTGTGTGTCTGTGTGTGTGTCTTTTTATATCCACAAGTGTAAATGGACCTACAGTCTCTGCCTCATAAATTTCCAAAGTCCTTCACAAATTGGTGTATATCAAACAGCGCCATTCAGAGGGGAAAGAATCATTTAAAAAAAACTACCATGTCCATTTCCCCCCAAAAAAAAGCCTGAGCAATAATGGAAGCGATGGAATTGTATGTCCAAGTAAACATGAGCTTTTCCCCATCGAGGATTTCGTTCATATTGCACTTGTTGAGGGATTATTTTGTCTCTTAGCCCTTCCCCTGAGCTAGGAGCTGAGAAAATCCCTCGTTTTCCACACAATCTGCTGCAACTCATCCTTACTCCAACTGCAAATAATACCTCCATCAACGGCTGAATCAGACAACTTGGACAAACACCCCATAGCCAGCCGTCTGGGCCTAGAGCCAGACACTCTTAAACGCTTCTCTCCTTCTTCTGCTTTCCTTCACAACTGAAAGGACTTGACAAATATATTTTCCAAGACCTATCCAGTTGCCTTTATCAATGGATCGTCAAGAGGAGAGAAGGAGGTTCGAAAATCTCCTTATTTACAAGTGCTTGAGTTACTTTGGACGAGCTGAAGGACGCTTTTTGAATATTGATGCGCCTTTATAGATTCTTCATGGCACCAACGGCAAGACAGCGGCTATATTTGTTTGCACTTTTCCTATTAAAACCATTTTACTGAACACAGAAGTAAGTAGTACCAATTCCCCGCTGCTGTCTCCACTAAGTGCAAGACTAGAATTAGAAACAATTAGCAAACAACGTACACCATCCATATACAAAACAAAAGCTCAATTCTCTGAACCTAAAAGGGCAAAACACGCAGTTTCAGTGAGCTCTTCCCTTTTTCTAGCAGGGGAGTGAAGGGAGCTCGTAACCACTTAAGCCTCATCCCAGATGTTAAGATAGAGAGGGAGACAAGAATTGGCTGCTGAAAGATTAATAAATGCAGCTGAAAAGCAGGATAGAAAATGCTTTTAGAGGTACTCGCCCTGATGGGGGTGGAAAGGCATTGATTTTCCTGTTGGAGCCATTGCTGTCATTTGATAAGATGGTGCTCCGTAAGCGAAGCAAGCTTTTTCATGATAACAGCCCTGGCCTCTCAGTGACCTGTGAAGTGTGCCTGTTAAGAAGGCACAGGATATTTAGCAGCCTGGATCAAAAGCATTTCCCTCTCAGCCGTAATATCGAGTCTTTTTTTTTTTTTTCTGGTGGTTGGCCAGATTTCAGGTGGACAGATCGATGGTGAAAAAAGTGACACTTAAGTGATAGATCGATGGTATAGGTGGCGTCTCGAGGCAGCCGGCAGGAAAAGATTGTGCGTTTGTCTGTATCTCCTCCCGTGACATCACCACACCGATAGGAGCATCACGCCTTCCATTACGCAGATCAATAGTGATTTCAGGCGGGCTGTCAAAGTTTAACAGATGTCAGAAGTGGGAGCGATTCCAGCGCTCGCTCACCAGAAGACGCCATACGAAGAAGCTACAGCGCGTCACATAGTGATTCATAGTGTGATGCACATCCAGCAGAACAAAGAGAAGAGAAAGTGAGAAAAAACAAAAAAAACAGGTGTAATCCAACCAGGAGGGAGATGGTCATGGACAGACACCGATAGAGATTTACAGCACCCAGAGAGTGATATATAAAGTGTAAACAAGCGACAGATTGCCTGCCGCACACACACGGCTGCATTCCAATCCCGTGGAGCCGACCCGTTGCCCCTGGCAGCCAGTGCTGGTAATGGCACTGCACTCGCTCAAAAGGAGTGAAGCATGGTAGTCACCACACCATGCATTCTTGTGGCAGAGGCGGGCTGCGAGCTGCTGGGTAGGACGCATTTCCATTGCAGTTATGTGGTGACGTACAACAAGGAGGCTGAGAGCTGATATGTCTTTGTACTAATATTACAGGTGATCGCAGCAGCACCTACTGCAAATACTGATATAAAGTGATAGATTTTACTGCTTTCAGAGTTTTTGCCACATGACTATCCAGTTGCTGCTTCAGCTCTTACTGCCCTCAGTGCATCACTTCTGGTCACAACATGCTGCAGTATTCAGCTAAAAAGCTCCAAACACTGTCCACACACTTCCTGCTCAGCGCTGCAGCCCAGATGATCGCCTGATGGACTTTTGGGGCAGATGCTGATACTACTTTTAGAGAGTGGAAAAATTCCAATATCAATATATTACCCAATATATTTCCCATTTACTTAAGAGAAAATGAGAAAGTGGTCTCAGACTTTTGGATCCCACTGTATGTGTATGTATCACTCCTATTAAAACGGGGCTATTTGTAAGTTTTCTCTGCCACCAAACCTGGTTTCTTGCCGGTAGCGGGTGGTGGCGATTGTCGCTTTGACAAGAGCTTCAGCCATGGTTGCGTTTACAAGACCAAAGGTTTCATACGTCGTCTGCATGAGTGAGTTGCTATCGGAAAGCGAGGGGGCGGCCACGGCTAGCTGGTTAGCGTGCTAACTGCGCTAGAAGAAAAAAACATGATAGAGAGACAAGAGTTAACATTGCTGTTGCTTTCCACCTGTGCAGAAGGAATGAGGTTTGACGCTATAGTGCTACTGATGGCATTACGTGGTCTAGTATCTCTGTATTTACAGTAAAGGACACGTTGTGCCCTCTGATCTCTGGGAAGAGATTTTAGAATCTCAAAACCCATTTGTTTTCTTTGCATATTTCACGGTTTTATGACTTTAAATTTGTGGGTTATACTGACATTTAAGTCTCGTTTCATATATTGTCGTTTCTGTCTCTATTTCTCTGCAAAGATCTTTACAACTTGTGTTTTCTATACAAACTTCTATTATATACAAATAATATTTCTTATATTTTCCATCTTTTCATTGATTATCAGTGGTTGTTTTCTACTTGCACCATCGTTGAAAGGATTTTCTTGTACTTGAATATTACCATGAAATATCTGCCGTCAGCAACCTCAGATAAAAAAGGACCATTAGTATCAGCCTTGAAAAACCTGCATCGGCTGAACCCCAGGGCAAGCAAATACACACATATCATCCAACCTCACACTCACACACACACACATACATCCTGCGTCCATTCACCCATGTAACTTTATGGACACCTTCCTGTCCATAAACCAGGGAGATGGAATGGAGAGGACAGAAAATGATTCGGAGAGAATTGGCCCAGTAAAACACTGCACCCTAATCTTTTGCTACCAGCTCAAATCCTCTCTGCTATTAAATGCCCTCTTTCCTCTCCTGGTGGCATTTTATTAACTGTATTTGTTCAGTGAGACCTTGAATTCTCTGCCACTTTGACCATGACATTGGGAGATGGGGAAATCATGAATCCACGGTGCAAAACTGTGGATCATAATAACTTTAATTCTCCAAATAAAGAGTTTCTATTCTGTGGTAAACAATAAAGCCCTGTGCCTTTAGGGAGTGAGTTAAAAACAAGACAGCTGAGTGGGAGAGGAAGGCAGAGATATAAAGAGAAAGAAGGAGACAGAGAGAAAGATCAGAGGACAGGAAATGAAATTTTCACATGCACACATTTCTAAAGTGTGTTTGCATATCTGGGTGTCAGACATTATAAGTATGATTATTCCTTCATTCCTTTTGCTGTACCACACTGTATGAGCCAAGTGCTTTCACATCAAAAGGCATCTGCTCTCTACAGTGTCACAGAGCGAAGGTTTTTAATCCCCTACCCATTGCATCTGCGTCTTGACGCTGTTAACCGTACCTCTGTATTTCATCATGCAGCTTCAGAGACTCCAGAGAATACAGGACAGACGAAAACAAGTTTGAATGAGCTAACAAAGCCGGGGATCTAACCGAAGGCCCGGTTGCAGCAGCTGGGAGTGGCATGGCACGCTTGAAAACAAAGGTAATCCAACTGCCCCCCACCGGGAATGGAAACCTTGCGTTCACAACGGTGCGAAACAGAGGAAAACAACCATGCCCTACTTCAATTTCTATCAGTATTTTATGTAACAAGACTTTTAATATTTCATTTTTGTTCTTCACCTTCAACGTAAACTCAGACAGATGTAGTTATTCTCATTCGGACTGATTATTGTGCAAATGTGGTTTTCAACAATCTCATTTCTACACATAGAAGTTGATTTATCTTCTTTTTTTTTTTTGTCATTGTTGAAATAGCACGACAGGTTCTAACAAAACTAAAACATATATGATAACACAGAAGACAAACAATGACATATAAGATAAATAAGATAAACATAATGGGCAAAACCCAGAGACAATAACATGAAGCAGTTACAGTGATGATGTAGCCTATCTGATGATGTATGATAAGAGTCATACGGAGATTAGATTAGATTAGTGTAGATTAAGTAGGATATATGTGCGTGCAGTGTGCGTGCGTGTGTGCATGTGTGTGTGTAGTGTGTGTGTTTGTGTGTAGTGTGCGTGTGTGCATGTGTAGTGTGTGTGTGTTTGTGTGTAGTGTGCATGTGTGTGCTTGCGTATGTGTGTGTGTAGCATGTGTGTGCGTGCGTGTATAAGAAGCAGTGATATTCATCAGTGGTTGATGTTTAGTGGCAAATGTGGGTGAAAATGGTGAAACACAGTGTTGATACATGTTATGATAATAAATATATGGTGTAGCAACAGTATCATTATAATAATAATCACAAAATAATATTGTTCCAATATAATTATAATAATCATCACATAAAGTCCAATATGATATGTGACTGTTTCAATACATTTAGTGAGAGCAGACCAGGCCACTGAACAGGGTCAGCGAAGGACCACCCCTCCCTTCGCCTTCTCTATTGTTATTATTGTTATTATTATTTTACATATTTTTATTTTTGTTCATTTATTGGATCCTACACATTTGTCACTAAGATTTATGATTTACAGCGTGTAAGACCTTTTTTTTAGTAATCAAACCTTTGTTTTTCCGCAAACTTTCGTGGCCGGTGGCAGAGAGAATTGCACAGTGAAACCAATGCTTATAGGGAACCAATCTAAATGCCAATGATGTCATTATTATTTTTGCAAGTATATTATGCAATCAACACTTACTTCATAATAAGTTAAAAAAAAATGTAAATGTCACTAAACGATCATTCCTGAGGAGAAGCAGTTCTGGTTTTATTTGGAAAAACAGGGTAATCATTTCATTCAGAGTAAAATTGTGCCCATTAACGCCCAATTTTCTCTTTTCTAGTGCTGCGTCACCAAGACCTGCATTTTGTTATAAGGAATCCAGAGGATCTGTTAAAGCAGGACTATGTCATTTTAACTGAGCAGTAGCCACTGCAGCCAAAAGTGACAATTATGGAAAAATGCTTGATACTAAAACTGACTGTAGCAGTGACACAAGTGATGAAGAGGCACAAAATCAGTGGAGCTACTTAATAATGTCAGTAATACAGCAGAATATAATCTAAAGGTTTACAAACATTAGATAACATTATCCAATATCAACTAGTGGTCTTGCCCCAAATACCTGTCCCAGTGCTGTATCTTTACTTATAGATTTTAAAAACAGTTTGCTGTAGCTGAATTTGATTTGGTAGAGAGTTAGTCTCAGGCTCTCAGACTGAAACTCCACAGTTTACTGGTGCCATTTCATTATTTCAAACAAATCGCATGGCAGGGAAATCATATCACTGCATTTCTAATTTTGTGACACCAAACGAAGTGTAGAGGAGTGGAAACATGGCACACAACAGAAAATACAATAACATACATATAAACTTAGCCTCAAGTCCATTGCCCCAGTGCATGCTGGGAAGCTTTCCCACACACCCGCTCCCAGGATGCATCAGTACAGCAGTCGAGTTCTTAGTTTTAATGTTTCCCTGTTGCTGCATTCGTCTACAAAAACTAACTCTACATCAGGAACACTTGGACTTGACCATATACAGCAAGCTGAGGGCATTTGTGTATGTAAATGAGCCTGCACGTCAGAACAAGTGAGATTTATTATTGTTCATCCTGTGTAGGTGTGAATACCAAATACAAACTTTCCTGCTCGTACAGGCAGTTCTTTCACACACATTTAAAACTGGCCCTGGTATTTTTTTGTTCCACTGACAGCTACAGATTTGAGACGAAGACCAAGAAGAAGAAGAAGACGAAGAGAAGAGAAAGAAGAGGGGAATCAGCCTAAAATAAAATTCTAAACGTTTATTTAAATGAAAATACAACAGATAGAATTTTAAATGTGAACAAAATATCCATCCAATTTGCCCAGCCGCGTTGCAGGTCCTGCTTTCTCCCTCCGTCTCTCTTTCTTCTGGCCTCAGAGTGTTTGTCCTATTTCAATTTCAACCTGTCAGTCAGTCGCTCACCTATTCTCTGCTGTTGACTCTCCTGCCCCCTTGCAGCAGTCTGTCACAGATTTCCATCATTTTGTTTTTCCAGCATCTGCATATAAACCTGAAACCCTCCTGCCTCCCCTCCCAAGGGGCTGAAAATGGAGAGAAAGTGGAAAAGGCGTGATTACGATGTCATTTCATAAACACCGCACCCTGAGAGACTGCATGGATGAAAGCACCAATGCTACTGGAAAATTAGCCACCCAACCGGGGACAAGTCATTTGCTACACCACAGCAAACATTCAGATGCCGGCATGTACACACAAAGTGAAAAGGTACAGACTGACGGTAGGTAAATAAGAGAAAGTGGAGAGTGAAAAAAGATGGGGGGACAGCTCAGAGGTGGACGAGCGCCTCAAGACTTGACATGTGTCTGCATGAAAGTGTGTGTGAATGTGTAAATGTGTGTTTGCACCCCTCTACAGGTGTTCAGCCTTCTTGGCTGTGGGCAGTAGGGGAGAACTGCCACTATTCAGACAGATGAGGAGAGACTCACCAGGACTGAGAGAGACTCAGAGGGCAGAGAATAGCAGGGACGGGTGTCTCACACACACACACACACACACACACAGAACACAAACAGAACACACACATACAAAAAGCCATTTCCTATGTTCTTGAGCATCAGGTGGCCAACACTCGAGCGCTTGAAAATCCCACCTGGCAAATGCCACACAGCTAGATATAATCTGTTTGGGGACCCACGGAACAGCATTAAAGGAGAGGATCCATTGACATTTAAATGGTGCATGTATGTACATCTGTGTGCCTGTGAGGAGAAAGGAAGAGAAGAGGAGAGAGAGAGGCAGCAGCTGTGTGTATTCCAGCAACATAAAAGTGTAACGTTGAGATGAAGTGACGGATTAGAGCGTTGATATTTCTTTGCATTTATGAAGCAGAGATGGATTGTTTCATATCTTCTGAATATATTCGAGCAGGGCTCACGAGAAACTGAGAATAAATGAGGATGGAGAAACATTTGTACAAATCATATGCAGTTTCAGGAAGAAGCTGAGGCTTGAGATAATTATTAGCGCCGTCGTTCACTGTCAAAGGGAGCAAACTGCAGCTTGTTTTTAATCCGCTGTAAAGTACATGATAGAACTAATAAATTCCTATTAGTCATTAGATCTTGCAACTGATGACTAGTGACAGTGTTTACAGTACAGGGATAATTGGGGGGATAGCAGAGGCAGAAGTTTGGGCGAAGCCATCGGTGCTTCAATATGCTAATACTATTCCAAGTTCTAATTCACTTGAATGCAGCCCATGCAGCCTAGTCCAACTCCATCATAGAGTTCATGTTGTTCTAAGGTGTATGGAGCCCCGACCATACAGCAGTTGCATTTATAGCTAGCAGTCTCTCTTTATAAACAATTTTTCCATCTGCGAACATTACTTCTAAGACCTCTTTGTGCTATTAGCATCCATTTAGCACAGCTGACTAGTTTTCCATACCTTAATGTAGCAAATAGAAAAACAACAGACTTTTCTTTTGAGGGCAAACAGCTATGCGGTGTGTCAGAGTCAAACCCATGATTACAGATCAAATGTAACATCTCAGTAAAGTATAAAATAAACCAACTTTTAATAAAAAAGTTTGAAAAGATAAAAACATCAAATTCAACACATTTGGGATCAAGTGGCTCACCATCTGTTAGCCAGGCCATGTTTTATTGTGGAAGGCCTTCCCAGAAGAGTGATGGCCGTTAAAGCAGCATGTTAATGCCCATCAAATATCACACTTAGGTGAAATTGATGTCTATGTACTTTATTTTTGGCCATGTACTATAGTCGTTCTGGCGAAGAGAATCTCCTTCAGCAGCTACTAGCAGAGTGACCTTGAGCAAAGCAGCAAACCCTGAACCTCTCCATGGAGCTTCACAGCGAACAACAGTACAACACTGCCAGAGAAAGTCCAATACAAAACGTAAGTGTGCTCAGCTTTGTAATTATTAACCAGGGTGGTGCTGGAAATAATGAATTTCTCTTCCCTTGATAAATAAAAGAAGAAAACTACAGTGAGATCTTATTTTAGTGAATGTAGAGAAAAACAAAAGAGAAAATCTTAAGAGAAGACATCCAAGTGTTTCCCAGCACAGCCTTGTCATATTATTTTAATGTCATCTTTTTAAATATTAAAAGATTCTGTGTAGTAATTTGTGTCGCTCTTAAGTAAGACCACATTTTTCATAAGCTCATGCTCCATGTCATAGAGACGATGTTGAAATATGTCCCTGCATTCTGGTGGGTGTCACTGAGTTTATTTCCTCAAGAGGACAAACATGCTGAAAGGGTTTTTTTTTTTTTCAGTCAGCCTTTCACTCTTTCCACCATCTGTGAAGAGCTATGAAAGCTTTAGTACTGGTAGCACGTTGATTCTACAGAGGCAAATTTCCTGTTAAAACAGGAGCTGATATTGGAGAATAATAAAAACTTGAGAATAATAAAAAAAACAGATAAATGGGATGATGGCTAAAAGCTTGCGACTTATTAAAATGATACATGTAACAAAACTGTTTATCTAAGAGTTGATTTGGCGTTCAGCAGTGAACTTTTCTGCCGTGTGGCTTGTTATGCAGCAGAAAGCGGCCTCTGGTCTCAGGGTGTTCCCTGGCCAAGAGCTCGGTGTGGGGCCCCTCCACTCTCAGAGACAGATGTTAGGGCTGGACTCGGTCATCCACTCTCACCATAATGAGAACTCAAGGGGGCCCCGGCCAACACACACACACACACACACACACAAACACACACACACACACACACACGCACACACACACTCATGCACATGCATAGACACGCAAAAAAACACCATACCTGCTTTTCCACGTGCACACGTGAGCGAGTGGAAGCACACATATAACCCCAACTCAACATGAGAACCAAACAGCGAGAGAGGCAGGGAGTGGTGAGTGAGCCAGGGGTGGATTCATGATTTAATAATGATGTGCTGGTTAGAAAAATGAGTGACCTTCACACACACACACACACACGCACACACACACACACACACACACACACACACACACACACACACACACACATCCATGTTGACATACAGTGTATCCAAGTGACATGATATTCAAATAGAGGGCATAGAGAATGTGTGTGTGTGTGTGTGTGTGTGTGTGCGTGCATGTGTGTGAGTGTCTCCTGCCAACCATTTTTTGAGTGTTTAATGAATGAATATTGCACCTTAATTATTCACCACCCTATAATTAGCCTCTAGTCTGTGATGTCCGAACATGTTCTAGACAGTGTATGCGTGTGAAAGAGAATAAATTATGATTAAAATGTGTGTTTTCATGATAGTTGCATGTATGTCTTCATGTATTCATGTATGCATGACAGGGAATTACATTAAGAATATGCATATAGTCTATAGTGTTTGCATGCCAGGATGTTTATATATGTTATTGTGCATTTAATGCTCAACCCTCTCAGTCTCTTAAGGCTACGTTTGGCCCTGATAAAGCACAGCCAGCCTAATAAAGTCAAAAGCTACTCTGAGGGCAGAGCTAAAACAAAAGTCAGATTCAAATTTTAGCTGTTAAATGTCCATAACTCAGTGTTTTTCCAAAAGGAGGTCCCAGGAAAAGAGGGAGAAACTGAAAGACTGACCCTAAGGAAAAGAGAGAACCGTGTGATAAGACCTGGCTAAGCCTCGCCGTCGGTAATTATCTCCACACCAATGCTACACCAGGTAAACCCAACAGGAGCACTGAAAAGATGACGACCAAAGATTAAACAAAAAAAAAAAAAAAAAAAACATTTAAAAAAAGAGGCCAGATTGAATTTGACAGATTGATATTATTGGCTAAAAGATTAGACAAACACTGACAAGGGAGGGTGAGATGGGGGGAGATAGAACAGAGGATGAACAAGGGGGGAGTGAGGGGATGCAAAGCAGTGGGAGGAGCAGGTACACAGTGACCCAGATCCTCCTCCCACTAGTAACACAGGGGGAGCTGCTACAGCCAGGCTGCTGTCAGCTGCAGGACCGGAGCGAAGGATGAAGAGATACAGGACACAAATATGAGCGAGAGCAGCAGCTACAGTGTGACAGCTGGTCCAAATCACAGCAAACATGTGGGGACATGCAGCTTTGAAAAACAATCAAATTGTGGCAAATTGTGTATATTTTTTTGCTAATTACTACAGCCTGTTGGGCTTGAATAAGAACTGACAGATGCTCAGATGCCCCCCACCCCCCACCCCCCACCCCACCTCTTCTTCCTGGGGAGGGAGCACCTTGGTGATTTCTCCCAAAACACACAGGGACAAATGAGGCCCTGAGCGTCCCGTTAAAAATGAAACAACCCAGCAGAGAGTTCACATCCCTCAAGATTTGACCTAGACACAGGTAAACACACACACTCAAACACACACACATACACACACACACACACACACACAGAAAAAGAGTAAGACCTATAGGACACACACACATGTGTGGGCATGTAATTACTGAGCCTGTGCAACAGCCACAGGGAACTGGGGTGCACGTTTACAGAGGGAAGAGGAAGAGCTCACAGTGTGTGTGTATGTGTGTGTGTGTGTGTGTGTGTGTGTGTGTGTGTGTGTGTGTGTGTGTGTGTGTGTCAGTGGCCCAGTTATAGCGGAACGATAAAATTGCTGCATCCATGACAGGCCATATACACAAAGCTGGTCCCACCTGTTTATTTCAAATGCTCCACCTGTGTGTGTGTGTGTGTGTGTGTGTGTGTGTTTGTGTGTGTGTTCATGCACTTGTGTGTCTGTGTGAGCAAAATATCATTACAGATTTCTTGGAAGTATGGGCACTATATTACATGGACATATTTCAAGTTTTGAGCCTTTCGCCTTTCATAAGTCATAACACACACACACAAACACATAGTGTACACACTTCATGAACTCATCACAAAGCCACAGGATTCATGGATCATTGTGCCTCGATTTCTATAGCAGGTTGAAAATATGGCCGAGCAGCCGGTGTGTGAGAGTCGTTGGCCACAACTCAATACACTTCTGTAGAAACACTATTTATTTTTAGATGCTTTATGGTTCTTGGCTTGGTGGCCCTGATGCCAGGGAGAGTCATGGCCAGATACAGAAAGAACACACACACCCCTACTTGTGTATTCTCAATCAGTGCTTTGAGTTTAAAGCCCCTGAAGTTAAAGTCCCAAGTGGAGTTTTTTGTAAAAAAATATTGTACGTCAAATGTTGCTAAATCCTGATTGGTGCACGGAAACCCATGGCACCACCCTTTTTCAACTTGAGTCCGTTCCACTTGAATGCAAACGGAAAAAACTGCGAAAGAACCAAAACTGTTGTGAACTGAAGTGTGTGTTCATGTAAGAAGCTGATTATGAAAATACGTTTTCATGACCTTTAAACTAGCGAGACCATCCCATCATCCACTCTTATAGTAGCATCTTGTCTTACTATGTGAGAGTTAAATGGCAAAAACAGTGCTACTTAGCATCATCATTGAGATGCTGCACATTTTCCTGGCCATTTTCACCCGTCCATCTGTCACTCATCAATCACTGCTCAGCCTTATCATAGCTGTGACAGGCTGTCAGGTCCCTGGTGTGTCCTCACATATCTCCACCCCTCCACTACCCCACTGCACGCTGGTGTATGCAAATGCCCACTTACTCTGAGGCGCGAGCTATAATGGAAAGACAAAAATCTTCCAGTAAGTCTGCTTTCAGCACAACGGATAGCTCCGCTGCTGCTGTGTCTTGCTGAGTGGCATTGGACCAAGGACAGCGGCACGTATTCACCTAACGTCTGTATGTGTGTGTGTGTGTGTGTGTGTGTGTGTGTGTATAATTCGTCTGTTGTCCAATTTTCAGTGAACATATAATATTTCTAAAGGGGGATAAAAACAACAATTTCCGCCATCAAAACAACAGCAGCGACGCTGCTTTAAAAGCCTTGATAGTAATCTAGGATGCATCAGCACATATTAAATATAAAGTAAGCTTGATAATACAGTGTTAAGCAAGACTAAATGTTTGGCACCCAGCTCTTCTTTGCTTTAGAAATATATAATGACTCATATTTTAGAGTAATAGCAGAACAGAGATAATGTAGGTAAACAGGCATAAGGCAGACAGACCTTGTCTCCAGTCACTATCCATCATAAACACCACAGAAGGGTGACAGACTTCGTAGTATCTGCTGGCAGCCTGGACCAGCGCCAGGGGTGCTGACACTGGTACTGTAACTCACAACAACCAGCACTAAATAACACGCCTTTGATCAGGGCCGACGTATCTCCTGGACCTCCTGCTGATGGAGCTTTAGCTGCCAAAAAAGCTTTTTGAGCACTATGAGTTTAGATGTGTAGAAGAAAATGTTAATGCTGCTTATGTAGTTATGTTTTTTTCGCCGAAGTGTCCATCGGAAAGAATCAGCATGTGTTTATTTATTTATTTGTGCATGTGATCAGGAATGTTTGGGGTGTATAGGTATAAGCTCTGCCAGCTCCTGTTCAGCCTGTAAGTGGCTAGCATATGGGATGACAACTGTTGCCTTCATGGGGAAATGGACAGATTAATTGAAATTGAGCACAGATAGGAGAACAGACACGCAAGTGATGAGCACTTAACACAATCATCAAGACAAAATCACACAGGGACTGCTTGTGTTGTGTATTTGTGTGCTCGTGTGTGTGTGTGTGTGTGTGTGTGTGCGTGTGTGTTTGCGGCAGGCTTTGAGGGAATGTAGACTAATGAAGAAAATAACAATTACTGCTTGATTAATATGTGTGTACCGGCGGCCCAATACCTGTGGATAATCATCAGCCTTGCAAACCATTAGCAGATACGTGGTGCTAACACGTTTTAATGGGGTTGTGTGTGCAGACTGACAATTAAGAGCATGTGTTGGTGCCTTGCAGTGCTGAAACGGGCAACTGATGCTCATGCAGGGCTGACCTGAATACGAAGCCGTCCTTAGCAGTGACACTGCAGTAGCCTTTCTAAAATATTGTTGTGGTTGTGCTGTGCTGTTGGTGTTGGTATTGCGAGCAAGATAGCATCAGAATAGCAACAGAACGGCTGTGGTTTCAGTGAAAATGCTCACATTAATAGCACCCAGTGAACAGAAGATGCAGGAGACCAAATGTTGCTGCGTCATTTTGTCTCAATTTCAGTGACATTTTACAGGTTTACCAGGCACAGCTTGACATTTTGGGGAATATGCTTATTCACTTACTTGCTTACAGCTAGATAAACAAATTGGTTTCCCTCTGTATGCTAAATATTTATGTGGTGCTAGTGGCCAGTTAGCATAACTTAGCAAAAACACTGGAAATCCATTAGTCCTATCCATAAGTAAAGCACCTGTAAACCTTACTAATTAACAAAAGAGAAACTGTAAAGGGGGGGGGTGTTAAACTATTCCTTTATCTCCATTTTTAAAATGCCAGCAGGCCACAAGATAAGTGGTATAGAAAATATATGGATTGATAGATGATTATTTTCATTGAAAGTGGAAACAGGTAATACTAGCAATATACAGTGGCAAAATAAAAGTGTGAATCCTTTGGAATCACCTGTTTTTGACTGGTCATAAAATGTGATCTGATCTTCATCTAAGTGCGGACAAAAACAATATGCTTAAGCTAATATCACACAAACATTCACAGTGCTGGTGGAAAAAGCAAATGAACCCTTGGATTTAATAACTGGAACCTCCTTTGGCAGCAATAACCTCAAACAGCCGCCTCCAGTAGCTGCTGATCAGACCTGCACAATGTTCAGGAGGAATTTTGGACTAGTCGTCCTTTAGAACAGCTTCAGCTCAGACATGAGGATGTCTTAAGGTCTGGGCTCTCACTGTGGTAGATTTACACCCCAACATTATCCTGGAAGACACCATGATAGACTTGGGGATTCATTTCCCCCTCGATTGACGTCAAGCTATCCAGGACCAGAGGCAGCAAAGCCCCACATCATGATGCTCGCTCCACCCTACTTCACCTTTGGGGCCACCGTGGTGTTAAAGTATGTGGAGCCATTTTTACACCATACATAGAGCTACATGCTTCATCTGTCCACAAAACATTTTCCCAATCGGGGTGTGGAGAGTCAAGCTGCCAGTGAATAGCAAACTCAAAATGTTTACGTTTTTTTATGAGTAAAATGAGTAGCTCGAACCCAAACCTCCAATCTGGTTTCATTGACTGGACTGGAGGTTTGGGAACTCCTGACTCTAGTTAGCTTTTTCTTCATGTCACTGGCCGAGGGGCTCACACACTTTTTCCAGCCTGCACTGGGGAAGTTTTAACGTTGTTTTCAGTGACCTGTGTATTTTTAGCGAAAATAGATTGTGGCTGTTCCTTAATTTATATTTTATACTCTTCCTTTAAGAACAAATTCACTTACTTTTTCTTGCCACTGTACATAGAGGTCACACACAGTAAATGCCGACACAGAAAGCAGAGAGCTGTCTATAAGTAAGTGTGCACTCAACTCAGAGTGCTCGGCTTGTCGAGTGTGACGATTTATGAGTCACAGAGACAAAGATCTGCAACTTTCTCTCTGACCCACTCTCCTCTCACTCATCCTCCCATTCTCTCCATCTTGTCCTTCTGATCATTTCCACTAAGGTCAGCCAGACCCAGCTGGTGGAGTGGGACAGGTCAGGCACTGTCAGTCTGTGTAACCCTTTGTTAATCATCAGCATGTGTGTGTGTGTGTGTGTGTGTGTGTGTGTGTGTGTGAGTGTGTGAGTGTGTGCGTGACTGTATCATCACTTTACACTGAAAAACTGAGGGAAGTCCACTGGTGAGATTGGACTATAGAAGTAAGTGATTGGAAAACAGGAGCAAATGGATGAGAGGAGGACTGAAGTGGTGGCAGAAGGAGTGTCTTGAAAATCCTGGAGAGCTCTCGGGCGTGTGTGTGTGTGTAAGTGGTGTCTATTGCATGTACTGTAGGGCCGTGAGAGCAAATCAGCAGGGGAGCATGATAAGAGTCTGGCAAAGCACTTAAAACATCTAACAAACTTGATTATCCTTAAGAAGTGTGAACTAAGTGTGGCTCTGGAGTGACACACTCACACACTCAGTGAGTTGAAATTCACTATCTAGCCTCAACTATTTTTATATTTCTTTGATTATTTAAGTTAGACAAAATAACCAGAAGTATGTGGACATGCCTGTTTAATACATTTCTGCATTAGATTTTGTATCTGCTGACTACTGATAACTTTAACATACAGGGATAATCAAGTAACAGTAGAAGAAGGTACAATATTTGAAAATACTTTAAGTGTGGCTCTGGTTTTTCATGGTTTGGGCTCAGCGTCTTTGTTCCAATTCAAGGAAATGGCTAATATTAGCTAACATTAGCTAATGTTAGCTAACTTTACATAGATGTTTATGACTAAAAAATATTACAGTGCTGACTTTGTGACTGGTATTTTACAATTCAGCATTTACTATTATTATTTACTATTATCAAATACTTGCCACTTGTGACCATTGTTCACGAAAGTTACATTATATTTCCATGACAGCTGGGCAAACTCTGTCTGCAAATGCAGATATAGTTGCAGATGCTCCAAAAGCAGATCCAGTGAAATTGTTCAAGGATTTCTTTCCATTTCCTCGCCATTCCTCGAATGCGAGCTTCCAACCTAATTCTGCAAAAACCCACTCTGGCCATGTCTCTCTCTCTTACACTGTAGGGTAAATCATCGAGCCTTGTGGTCTGAATATCTGCTTCCAAGTATGGTCAGCCATGACCACTCAAAGACTCCAACACAAAAAGAAAAGGAAGAGAGAGATGAAACACCCACACTGTGTGTGCAGTGCACCCAGATGCTTGCACACACTGACTTCACTCCTAACACCCCCCACCTCCTTCCTCCTTCCACATCTAAAAAGACAATAGAGTTGGAAGAGACAAAAATACAAGAAGTAGAACAAAAGTAGTCACATACTGTATATAGTGTAAAGATGGAGGAAGACGTGCATACAGGCCACGGTGGAATACCTGAGATAAGCACATTACAATACGATCTGATCATCCTTTTCAGGGACAAAACTCCCTTTCATTTGTGACTTTCTGTGTATATTTGAAAGGAGAAAACAAACACCCACTCAGTGCTACTCTCCACTCATCTGATATCTAAAATTGAGGCAGAAAAGAAACGCTTGATTTCTCATTAGCAATAAAAGCAGCATTTTACCACTGAATGCTCAATATGCTGGAAAGAGCCTTGTGATGCTCAAGTCACCAGGCCTGCTGCAGATGTAGCATCGGTCGTCCCAGGATCACAGGAAACCCCATTTCTCCTCCTTGTTTGAGAACGATAGCTTAAACTTGTCCGCCCTGCCTCTATCTTTTGTCTCTGATGGCTGTAGGACTGCGCTGGGATCAGTGCCCTGGAGCTCCTCTATCGCTGCAACCACTAAGCCCTCCTACTTGTCAAATGGCACAGGGTTGTACAGAGATCAGCAGAGCTTTGAAAACAGAGGACAAAGCAAGTGTTTGTAAAAAAAAAAAAAAATCTGTGATGTTCCTCCATGTCACTGAGCCCTGCTTCCCCTGGCCGCAGCAGGCCGGGCAGGATTTGTGCCGCATCCAGTGTCACAGCCTCGTTGGAGGATTTATAGAGTACTCCCATAATGCACTTCCTCCCTCCAAAGGGGGGGACATAAATCTGACTGTTTTTTTTTTTTTTTTTGTCAACCCCCTTTTTTATTTGCTAATGGGATCCTCAAATGACTATCCTCTTGGCTTTCTTTATCCCTCCCATTCAAAAGCACCGGCTTTCACACCCAGCCACACATGCCGAAGCCTTGTATAGAAAGCCATAAATTATAAGACCTGTGTCAATTAATCCTGCAACTTCACAAGGAGGCGTCAGGCTGAAGCCACAGCCTGACGCTTGTTACCAAGAGGCCCCGTTCCAAAAGGCCTGCTTACTGACAGGGAGAAAATGTACAGTGTGTTTATCTGGATATAACAAAGCAGCAAAAACGTTCCACCAACAACGAGACACACAGTGGGTAGCTGAATTAAAATACACTGTGCTGGTAATGAGCTATCTAAATTCAGAGTTCATATTACTTGGAATTACACAAAAGCAGGGCTCCGGGGCAGCATTGGCAAAAACTCTATAGCTCTTTCTGCTTTTCTGCCAGAAGATTCTCCCTGTCGAGCAGCGACAGTCAGTCCTGGGGAAATCGTTTGAGCCTCAGCATGTATCTGCGAATGCAATAATTCCTTTGTAAACGACATCACCTCCTCGCCCATTTCTGCATATTTGGCGGCTGTCAACATG
The DNA here is from genome assembly GCF_021018895.1 of Seriola aureovittata. Lineage (NCBI taxonomy): Eukaryota > Metazoa > Chordata > Actinopteri > Carangiformes > Carangidae > Seriola > Seriola aureovittata. Next base: position 5,446,144 of record NC_079367.1, on the reverse strand, counting down.
TTGGCTGCACTCTATCACTCTCCCTGCCTGTGCACAGGGCCAAACCCACGCACACGCACACACACACCTACACACACGCATGCACACAGATGTTAGCGCTTGCGTTAGCTGATTACTGACAACTCTGAAACACATACTAAGTAGATACACAAGCACACACACACACATGCACTTCAAGTCTGAATGGATGACTCGAGGGCGATGGTTATTAAAGGAAGTTGCACGTCCACGCTTCCCTTGAATGAAACGGCATCTAAACAGAAAATGACAGGGTTAGCAGCGCTTCAAAGTTATCTGGAAAACAGCTCCGCGTATTGGCGCTACGGAGGCAGATCCTTCGCCGTGCTTGACATGAATGCACCATTTCGGATGTCATTTAAAAAAAAAAAAAAAAGCTGAAGTGGAGAAACAGATACGGAGTGGTAAGAAATGGGAAGTGATGTAGGTTTGTTGCTTCCAGTGGGTTCTGCTTCCTGCCAACTGTGACAGGAAACGGTGAAGGCAGCGAGGGTCAGTGTAGCAACAGATCGCAGACAGACAGGACACTTTTATTTTCTCCTGGATTTAACTGCACTGTACAGTGGCCCTGGGGAATCAATTAGGACCATGGTGTGCTTGGTTTTTCCACCCCCATTGACTTGGCAGTAATTTGTTTACTTCACAGCCAAGCTCTGGATACAAAAAAATAATAAATCATTCCTCAAAATGCATCTATCCTGTTATTTCCTGCTGTATTACATATATGAACCTGAAGATGTATGAACAGGGTAATACACAAGATGCATGAATATGAAAGCACACATAGATCCTCGAGAGCTTCATGACAGCCACCCTATTGTTCCTTGACGAGTAAATCCTATTAAAATGAAAGTGCGTGTAAGGAAAAAGCTCGACCTCTGGGCCAGGTCACGGCCTGCAGCAGGTCCATCAGCATATGCTTTCCCTCCACACACACACACACACACACACACACACACACACACACACACACACACAGACAACAAAGACTGCAGGTGCAGCCGGCCGGCCGACCAGCACGGAGGCTCTTTCCTGTGTCAGGAGGCGAGGAGGGCGAACAGTTGTGGTGGCTTCTTGGCTTCCAGACGAAACTGACAGGTGTCACCTTGTTATTTTGCTGCGCCAAACCCAGTCTCCGGTCCATGGGGAGTTGATTAGCAAGAACCTGTTGCCGCATTTACCAGCTCACCTCCAGCACATGGCAGGTGCATTAGAGAATTGAGCGGTCCCAGTGCAGTGGTGGTACCGGTAGACCTAAAATTAGCTCAGTGCTGAAGCCAAACTGCCAACAGTATGGGCACCCATTTATTACATCTGGATGTCGTTATCATATATTTGTTGTTGCTTTGCGGATTATGCGCCATGTGTTTTGGAATTTTAATGAGCTAATTGCAGCTGTGAATTAAATTACCCTATTGATAAATCAAACCCGTGCCTAATTTGCATATATAACTAATGCACATGTTTTCAAATGGCTTCATCAAAGTTACAGGGTGAATTTGCGAAAGCTTCTATTTTAATATGTAAAAACAAAGCGTACAGGAGCTAAACTTTTATTACAGTGCTAGCAGGTATTAACCAGATAATACTGTTGTCTGAAGAGGGAGTCTGCATTCACAGCCATCACAGTGTTACCAGGTTTGTTTCTTAAGTATAAGTTCATCTTTAGTCTTTTTTATTTTTAGCTTTGGGAGTGATTTGCTGCAGCTTTCAAATCTGGACTTGTGTCCAAAGGAGAGTTGTGTGAAAAGTGGGTGTTCAATTTGGATCCACAATAATTGGCTATGTAGGCTACTAATGGCACCACTGTGTTAATGATGTTTTGCCCATTTTCCATTTCAAATAAGCTGAAATTCACTGGAAGACCTGAAATTCTTCTTCATTTCAGATTTCGGCTTCACAGATGATCTACTCCACTTTACTCCCACCTACCTTCACCTATCAGCCTCAAACAGACCTTAACAGTGAAGAGCCACAGTCTCACAGCAGCTAACCATGCAAGGGAATGTTTCTCCAACATTCAGCCCCTGACAAAAAAATATTAGTGATGTTGCAACAAATGTGAGGAGCATGTACTTGCCAACAAAACTAAAGTCCCTAAATGAATATTATAGCACTGCCACAGGAGATGAACCCAAAGAAACAGGCTACAATAAGGTCACAGTACACTCCGTGTTGACACAGAAACACAAGTCTACATAGACTTACAGACATATATGGATGTCATACAAGATAAAACAAATACACCGAGGGGCTATTATGGGCTGTGCAGCTGTACAGTAATTAAGTGGCCAGTCTCCACAAGTCCACGAGGACCACTGCAGGAAGAAAAAAAAAAAAAGGATCATTTTCTTGATGAAAGAACATCAAACAGTCAGACTCAGCCTCAGCAGTCAGTTCCCAGCATCAGATGGACATTTCTTTCCATCCACACGCAGCTTCTCTCACTTATAACAAAGCCGTAGCGCACTCGCAGATGCGCACCACACAAAGCAAGTTGCCCTTCACCCACGTACCTTTGGTGTGAGCGGCGCTCAACCCCAGAGCCACTACAGCCAGCACGCCGGCTATTCTCAGCATCTTCTCGGCGGAGATTCAGCCCGGGGAAAGAGAGGGGAGTACGGCGACCTCTTTCCTCTTCTCTCCTCCTCTTTCTTTCTTTCTCTGTCTTTCTCTCCCTCTCTCTCTGCCTGTCTCTCTCCTTCTCCTTTCTACCCTCTCCTTCTTACTCAGCGACTCGGGCTCTCTCTCCTTCCTTCTTCAGGCAGAGTGTGGAAACAGTTCACTGATATGTGGGACAAGACAGGCAGCGTGGAGTAGAAGGACACCGGGTACCCGCAAAGCACCGCGCAGCACCGCACCGCACCGCACCGCAGGTTTGTGTGGATGGACGAGGCAACAACTAAAGTGGTTTCTGCTGAGACGGGACCAAAGAGCAGCGCACCCCGGGACCAGACCCAGCGACGTCACAGGGAGGAGAGAGATGGATTCAGGCGCTTTTTTTCCTCTCTCTCCCTCTCCTCTTCTCTCTCTCTCTCTCTCTCCCTCATCCTCCGCCCTCCCCTCTCTCCTCCTCCCATCTCCTATCTCTGGAGCATCCCAGCCCACTCCAGCTCACCGTGAGCCTGCCACGCTGAGGAGGGATCCATAATGAAAATCATAGTTTGAAAAGCATTGATCGCCTCTTTGTATTGTAACTGACGCCGTTTATAAGTCCCCAATGAAATAACATCTTATAAAATGCCCATAGAAAGTGTTGCCGGTGTAATGCATGTACAATCAAACACATAATTCAAGCCTATTAATTCTTAAAAAAACAGTATTACTACGAACTCTAAGTGCATATATAATAATGCTATAATTATGATGCAGTAAAATGCCATACAGATAAATAACACAATTTAAACACTACAGTATTTTTTCATATTTACATTATCTGTCATAATGAAACTGTTTGAATTTGTCATGCTGAAGCAGAAATAATTCATCCTTTTAGCTTCTTTAAAAAATATTAAATTCTGAATTTCTTGCAGCTGCTTTAAGCCCGAGGACTACGACTTAACCTTCATTGGAAAAATAGGCAAAGATAGATATACTCAGACTTTAATATAACTGAAATGCTAAGACATTTGGTATTTATCTCATCACAGAAAGGGAGTCTTTAGACTGCCTCTTAAATTTCAAATATTCTCACGGCTCTCTCAAATATGCAATAAAATTAAAAATCCCTGCGTGGCATGACTCATTTTGCCAGAGAGAACGTTACCGTTTCCAATGTTTCACAGGCAAAAAGAAAAAATAAAAATCCTCAAAATCCTCATTTCATTCTTTCAGTCCGTCTGTAGGTGTGTGTGGGCGTGTGTTACTGGCATGAGTGTGAGTGCGTGCATGTGTGTTTGTTGGTCCCAGGCAGTAGGATTAATAATAACTTTTTCAATTTTCCTGAGGAGCCTATCTCAAAGGAACTTTTCTCTTGGACTATCTCTTGCTGGTTAAGGATTATTCTAGGAGGCAGAGAAAAATATTGCCAGCGTTATCTACAGGGAAAGGAGAAAAAAATAATAATACAAACAGATGACAATGCACAGATTTGAATCCACACCATCTAGTGATGAAATTAAATTTGGTCTTCTTTTCACTGAGAAATGACCTAAGTGGTGTCTCACCAACAAAAAGGCGTCCAGAGAAAATGAGCTGCGGTTCTCAAGATGAGGTGCTGTGACCCTCATGGGGCCTAAGTAACATAATGAATATTTGAATTTGTCTGTGAACAGTAGAATTTAGTGACAATTATAATATTGCTTTAAAAGGTCCCATATTTTACACTTCTCTTGTTTTATTTGAAGTGTTGATCCATAAGAAGATATTTTTGTGGTTTTAAGAACCAGAAAACATCTCAGTGTAGTTTGTCATCTCCTCTCTCAGGCTTCTCTCTGGAGCTCTAGTAACGACAGGTCAGTGAGCCAATCAGAACAGAGGATGCTCCGAGTCTCTATCCTCATTGGCTGACTGTTTATTGAGTGATTGAATAAAAAATATGGCAGATATCAGGTAAACACTCAGAGAAACTAAATCCTGCAAGGTTGGATGGTGGGTCCAGGTGGGCGGGGCTTGGGGCATGGCTAAGGGCGGTGCTTTGTTGTGACATCACAAAGTTACAGTAGTCCTGACAGCTCGTTTTAAGCTGTGTGCATTTCTCTGTGGACTGTGCGCTTTGATACTTTCACAGTATTAATAAAGAGCCTAGACCTAATTTATAATCAGAAAAGACATGGACATCTACCTGCATACAATATGGGACCTTTAATATTACCACAAATACTACCACAAAAAGCAATGAATATATAAATCTTTTTTAATATCTTGTTCCCTACAATATAAAATGTTGCTTTTCCATTGCTTTAGAACATTTAAGGACACGCAGTGTAAGCTAATATATTCCTCAAGGCTTTACAGCTGAGCCACAGATCTACAAATTACAGCCATTAATCAGTGAAAACAAATATGGTAACACAGGAAAGCTGTGCACGAAATAACTAATCTTAATCTAGCAAGGAAAGTCACCTGTGGGTTCCACGGCCCTGGTTATTTTCTGATTTTGATATGACTTTCTATATCAGTGACTGGGCTGCATCAGGCAAAATACTTTCATTTTTTCCCCATCAAGGCTATTTTCATTTTACAACCTCCTAGAAAAGGCCATTTTTGGTTAGAACTCCCTCTCTGCTCTCCAGGTCTTGGATGCTTTTTCATTATTGACACACATTATGCCCGCTAGGCTACTGTATAGCCACCACCCCGGGAATAGTGAACTGCAAGCTGCGATACTAATGTGATACCACACTGTGTCCATCCGTCTGCTCAGTGTCCAGAGGAAAAAACAGAAAAGGTTTCTCTCGCACTGCGAGTATCAGGCAATCTAACCTGGCTGAGCAGTTTAATGTGCAATTCTATTTGTCTCCTCTTAGTATTTCACTTTTGGGAGATATTAGTGGCACACGTTATAGGAGGCCATTATCTGTGTAGGTTGCTAAATGATGATGGAAACAAGAAGAAGAAGATGAGGATATTAGTTTAAAATTGATGATTGCAGCGTACAGTAATAAATACATAATGTGCTGTGAGAGCTGTCACTTTGCTCCTCCCAGAAGAATGAAAGCATCAATAGGGATTTTAACGTAAGATGTTTTTCAAAGCACCGCTCGCAGGTTGTCCAAACTCTTGACAACCTAAAAATGTCACACGGTGCATTGTGTGCTCATAAAACAGCATGAACGACATCAACTTAGATCAGCTTTGAGAACAAAGTCTGATCATAAATTCATCGGGCTGTAATGAGGTAGATGTAATAGTTTTGTTTCGTATCGATTTTTGTTCTTTGAGCAAAATCTCAAGGCTCTCCCTGGGTTCACTTCCACATCCATTTATGACCCACTGCTGCAGAGCACCGCGGCGCTAATGAGTCACCTTCAGTGCACCTTCGGTGACATTTCGAATAGTGGAGTGTATAGAGGTTTTTTGCTGCTAAGCAGACTTGCAGTCAGTAATAATCTAACGTATGCTTCATTTGCAGAGATTTATGAGTTATAGAGTGCAGACAGCAGCATCATTGAACACAGAATACTATATCATTGACAGTGCAAGTAGGTATTATGAATGGTCAAGGTAGTGCTCGGCTACAATGTGCAAGGACACAATGTGGTCGTCCATGCAATATAACAATACCTAACACAGTATAATGCCAATGTTCCTGTCCTGCCGCTGCTATATAAACTATACAATTGAAATGGAAGAATACCACCTACATAGAAGATAGCAATTTCTACATTTATCTTTTAGCTGACGAATATACATCCACCCAAGAATTCTGTTGCACACACACACACCTTCACACACACCTTTTTTTCAGCTATGCAGGTCTGGGTGGAGATCCCTCTGTGCACAGCAAGTGTGACAGATAGAAAAGCACACTCATGCATCTTAATTTGATCATTTGCTGAACACATGGAGAGAATAGAAAAGCCATCTTCCTTCATTGTGGAAGCCAATGGTCCATTGTGTTGTTATTTGGTGCATAATCATAGAGAAGTGAATTTCTTATGTGTGCATTTCTTACACCAGGGTCCATTTAAATGTTTGAACATTAGCATGTGGGGAATGTGTTTAGACATTTACAATAAAATCTAATGGTTGTTTTTTTGTTTTTTTCTTCCCAAGGAATACACTTGAGATCGCAGGGCAGATCCCAGCCAGGATGCTCCCTGCTGTTGCTGCCGTCAGTCTCCTTCCTGTTGCTGGACACGAGACAGCTCATCTTCCACCTTGTGCCTTTGGACAATCAACCAGCGCCTTCCTCCTCCTCTTATCTGCCCCTCACCGCAGATATCATTTTGACACGAGAGATCTCCCTCCTGAGTTTCTATTTGTCTCATCTTTCATCCCGTATCTTCTCTTTCACCCTCCCTCTGTTTTGTCCTGATGCCTCCATCTTTTCTCCTCTGCTCGATACATGGCCTAATCACTCTACTGTAACCACATTCAGATCTCTCTATCCACCCCTCTCCACCCTCGCTCTCCTGTTAGTGTTGTGTGACGGAGTGCAGTGCCTCCGCATGCTCCCACTGACAGCTGGCTCGGGCTGGAGGAGGAGGGGAGGCAGGGGAGGGGAGGGATAAGAGGAGGTAGAGAAAGGCAAAGAGATAGACCATCATCCCCCTGGCGTTTCCCCACGGCTGTTTCTGAGGAAGTGTCGGTGGCGCTGCTTTGATGCCGCCTACATCATGCAGCGGTCTGAAGCTGTGAGAATGCCTTCTGGCCCCGTTTTGCCTCGCCTCGCTGGCAGGAACTGGGCCAGAGGTTGTCATCTGCTCAAAGTCTCTCACATCTCTCAATCCCATTACTGAAAACTATGAAAGCAAATATTATTTCCTCTCCAGTTAGACAATGAAAATTCACATCTGAAAACTTCTGCATATTTTTCTCCACTCAACCTAATTTTTGCTCTCTGCTGCCCCCCCCCCCCCAAATGAAACATTAAAGGATCATACCAATGGTTTTACATGTTTTAGCCTATGCATAACAAATCCCATTGCACATACTACAAAGCATGGAGATGTGTTTTACAATTTAAATGTATATTTCTTTCTAACCTTCCGCACATTCATTGCCTTCCATTCATTTCTGTACAACTGTTGCTCTAAATTGTGCAATCCATAACGGTGATATTTTCACTGTGACATAAAATATGTTTTTGTCAAAGTTACATCATCATTATGAGGTTATGTAATGCCAACTTCAAATTTAACTATTTAACAAATAACAGCAACAATTGATAGAGACTCGATGTTCACTGAGTTAAGGTTTCACACAGGAAGTCAATGGGATTCCACAGTCCAAGCGAGATTTAAGGGTCTAACTAATTTTCACACTGTACAGAAATGAATGGAAACCAATGGATGAAACTGGGAAAAATTAAAAAGCGTAAATGTAAAAATTTATAGCAAACTGTAAAAGTGTTTAATCAAACTTTAAATGATCAATTTAGTTTGACAATTAGCACAAGAGATGAGAAGATTGATACCACTGATGTCTGTATACTTTATATGAAGCTACAGTCAGAAGTCTGTTAGCGTTAGCATGAACTGAAAACAAAGGAGAAACAGTTAGCCTGGCTCTGATGTTACCAGGCAACCAGATGACACTTCAGGAGGTCACAGCCCTTTAAAACCACTACTTTTTACACTTTGTTTTTTGTATTTAACAAATAAGATCGCACATGTCAGTTGCAGCTACATATACAGTACATTTACCGAACAGGCCTGGGAGCGGTATCAAGGTTCTCATCAAACTCGTCTCAAGAAGGCAAATAAGCCTATGTCATGAAATGTTAACTTCTCCTCTAGGGTGTTTGATGGATGTTGACTGTTTCATTGTTGCTGTAACTCTGCTCTTACAGATTTTGAGTTTGTCATGATACAGTTTCTCTGCAGAAAAGCTTGAATCCAAATCACATCCTGCAGTTTTTGACTGGAAATGTTTCACCATTCATTCCCTTTGCCGTTTGGATAAACAGCAAAACATTTCCAGTCAAAACTCCAGTCGAGTGATTGGGATTCAATCCTCTGTAGATGTTTTAATATGTATTTTCACAGCACCCTCCCTCCTCTTATATTGAAAAAAACATTGCACTTGTTTGGGCTGAGCAGCTTCCTGCACATTTCTGTCTGTTCAAATGATCTCAGGGTTCTCTCAAGGCCTCAGATGTTGGAGGATTGTTGTTGCTCTTCTGTCCATTCAGTAGCTCAGCATTTGTTTTTGTCTGTCCCTTTTTTTCTCTTTGCTCTGTTTTTTGGCTCTTTGGGCTGCCTGACTCTCCACAGTCACCAAAGCTGCTGTTGTCTTTGAATAGCAGTCCTTTTCTGGTCCAAGGCAGACTTGGCTGCGGCACAACAGGCTTGTTTGTGGTTCTTGGCAGAAATGCTCACAGACCTGAATGTACCTGCTCAGGGTATTTCTGGTTGGACTGCAGCAGAGCCAGCCCTATACATGTGACTATCACCAACTGACTGACTGACTGACTGAGTGAAGAAGTTACATCACTGATTGGCCAAACGCTATATGACGCTATATAGTGATAAGGTTACACCATTGGTCGCCAGATGGTCGACCAGGTGGTTATTGCTCGTTAAAAAAAGATTTGATGCAAACAAGCAGTGTTGCCAACTTCGCACATTTGTCACTAGATTTCCAGTCTGTTCAGACCGCAATGAGCACCGTTCATTGAACACGTTCATATTTTAAGTGAAGCTGAACTGAACGAATCAGTTTACAAATGATGAATGTGAACCCACGTTTTACGACAGTTTTACGGCACGACACATGACGTCTCCATGGACACGGCCCAGCTTGGCTAGTGCCAGCAATACAGAAGCATCTGCTACTGCTGAAGCCAGTGTGTTTGAGCATTTCAAGCAGTTTTATGAACAAACAAGTGAAGACTCAGACGGATTATTTCTATATACGTATTTTAAATCTAACTAATGTCTGTGTCAGTGGTATACAATGAGTCATCTGGTGATGGATGGGTAGAAGGATCAAATGAATGTGAACTAGTTCATTTTCATCTGTATGAACTTTTGAACTAGTTTCTTTTTAAGTGTGAACTGGCACAACACTGCGGGTTAACATGAGGTCTTATTGAGAACCATTTGAGTCACTTTTTCAAACTTGTTCCGTTGAACAGAAACAGAGAAACATGTAAATGAGAACAGCTTGGTTTTGAATTGGGCTGCACTAAAATACTGGAGTGAGCACAGAGAGCAGGAGAGAAGCAAACAGATAAAGGGTTAAAACCAGCTGACACTAAGCAGAATGCAAATAGCCGATGATGTGGTCCAGCCATATACTAAGCTTTGACCTAGTACTGTACTTATAATGTGTGTGTGTGTGTGTGTGTGTGTGTGTGTGTGTGTGTGTTTCCTGCTTTTACTTTGGGAGTAGAGGGTGATCTGACTGTGACTGGCCTCAGTCAGACCCTCCCGTCTCTCCACATCTGGGATATCATTCACTTACAGGCACAGAGCTCTAAACAAACACGAGCTTGACCTTGATACACACATACACAAGGAAACACACACACACACACACACACAATCATTCTCTCTCCTGCTCCTCTCTCTCTCACACACACACACACACACACACACACACACACACACACACACGTATAAATAAATGTAAATTCAGAGATAACACAAATCAAATCTGAACAAATGGAGGGAAAGCTACACCAACAATGTTTTGTTCTGAACCTCAAAACATTTTCCACCGACCACAAATCAAGCCAATTTGTACTGTGTACAAAAACAGTCCAATCCGCAGCGAATGAAAGCTCATACATACACGCTGTTTTAGATGTTAGGGCTAAGTCACAGCTGAAATGAATTTGACTCAGCAAAGTAAAAGATGAACGAGTGAACGAACAGTGACGGCAGTGCTGTGGTGTGTCATGGCTACACACAGAGTATGTGTGTATTGTATGAAGAAGTGGGTTGTTTTTTCTGTTCAGCCTCTCAGCATTCAGCTTCCCCAGCAGAGGGCACAGGTAAAGGTCACATTAAACATATATGGAGCCCAGGGGAGGAAACCACATCTATGCAGGTCTCCAATTTATGAAGGGTCACGGTAAAGCAGGATCTGGTCAGCAGCAGCACTATTTCTGACCCGACTTTATTTGGAAGATGCAGCAGTAAATACATACAAATGACTAATATTTCACAGGGCGCTCACACGTATTGAGCGTGAGAGAATGAAAGCTCAGAAGTTAGAGTGGCTGTGGGGTGAAAATGTGAACTTTTGCTTATAAATAGTTTTACAGGATGAACAAAATGTACCTGTGGTTTCTGTGGTTTGGTTAAGTTCCTTCAATGGCCTAGTTAAGAAATGAAAGGTGAAAAAATGTGCGAGGGGAGAATCATGCACAGGCGATCAAGTAGCAGGGCTTAGCTGATATACAGTGTCCTAATTGTGAACAACAAATCCCCCTCATTCTACTTGCAGACATTACATTTGGATTGTTTCAAATCTAGATCCTTTTTTGGATTTATTTCTTACGAGCATATACAGATGCCCCTCCATTTGGCAAAGCGTGTAAGACTTGAGCGCTGCTGGCTCCTGAACTGAACAACGGCCTCGGCCAAAGACGCACAGAGGACGGAGCCAAATGACGTTAAAAGCAATCAAAAGAAGAGCTAAAAAGGACGATGGTGGATTGTGACTTTTCCCTAAACTGAAGGTTTTACCATAAGCATAAATCAGCATTAACCACTGCACATTGAAATGGTTTTACTGCAAACAGTGCATTTCCACTGTGGCTTCTTCAGGTTTGATCAGTAAAATTAAAAGCGCATTCATAAGGTGTGATGAATACATATGGATCACTTGACCAATTCTCTTTTTGTTAGAAACATTTTTGAGTTGCAAGAATTACATATAAACACACAGCATTAATACATAAATACATAAATACAGTGACGTGCAAAAGACACACACCACTTCTATTTTGCATTTCATAATATCACATCAACATCATAATATCAGCTCAACAACTTTGTGATTAACTTGTCGCTTCTCGTGATTAGAGTCAAGAGTTTAGCCTCCACCGATGCTGTGGCGCGACGCATTTGGCCTGGAGATCTTTATTAGTGCTACAGTGTCATGAACCCGCAGCTTCAATCTTGGTATTCTTAGTAGCTTCAGGTCTGTGTGAGTGTAGATCTCTCTTTAAATCTCCACAGGCCGATGACTCATCATCTCGCATCTGAAGTATTTATCAGCTCATTACTCGCCTGTCTTCTCTCACACTGCATCACATGACCCCCGTCTTCTAAACAATCCGAGTGAAAAGCTGAATGTTTACATGTATTTCAGAGTATCTTAGTGTTTAGTATGTCCCCCTTTTTCTTTAATGACAGCATGCACTCAAACTTGCATGGCCTCAAACCTGATGACCCATGTTGTCCCAGCATGATCTGAGTGCTTGGCTTTCTCAGTCTTCAAGAGCCCCCCACAAATGTACAATGGGGCTGAGGTCAGGTGGCTGTGGGGGAAAGTCTATGACAGTAAGGACTCCTTGGTCTTCTTCAGTCTTCAAGTAGTTCTTGCAAAGCTTCGAGGGGTTTTTTGGGTCGTTATGCTGCCGCAGTTTGAATCTTTCTCCGCAGAGGTGCAAACTAGAGAGTGTAGCTTGTCTTTGAAAAAAGAAGTGGTGCTTCTCCTTGGTCAGGGTGTGGTCACCATGTTTTGCAATCTTTGATGTGTTATTCTCTCTCCTGTCTCTCTCTCTCTCTCTCACACACGCACACACACACACACACACACACACGCGCACACACACACACACACACACACACACACACTACTGTGTAGTATCATGAAGTTGAAGTTTTGGGTATTTGATCTTATTTATAATTAAAAACAAAAAAGGTTGGATAGACTACATTGAAAATATAGAGTTCAGTAAACTAAAACTACTCAAGGTACTTTTAGACAACTCACTGGTTTGCATGTTCATGAGCACATGCCCACACACCCACAAGCACGTAAGTGATGTGGTTTACGCTGTAGTAATGTATTATTGAAGGCACATAACAACATGTAAACACATAATGCACAATTTAAAACTTTTTTAAAATCGACCACAGATGTTTTGAGGAAGGAAATGTATTCAACACATCTGTCAGTTGAGACTCAACTATCAATTTTGATAAGAAACACTGAATGTAAGCATTATGTTTGTCAACAGGGTCTCTTTAAAGTTATATCAAAAAAAAAAAGAGGAAACAATGAGCATCTTAGCTGACTTCCTAGCATTCATGCTTTGATGGTTACAGCTTGTTCTTTCTTGTAATTTGAATGGTACGTACAAGATGGAAACCTGCTGTGCGTCTGTTAAAAGAAGTCTTTGGCGGTTTCCTCTGATTATAATGAAAAAAATTTTTTCCACTGTAGTAGTTTCCACAGCAGCCAGATGTGGACTGACTTCGCAAACTGAAAATGGAACTGAACACTTTCCACTAAATAGACTTTCATTTAAACATAATAATTTAACGTTATCGTTTTGACAATTTCAGTGTAGTAAACTCAGGAGGTTACTGACCTTGTACAAATTATTTGAGTTCAGTTCAGTTAGGTCACATTTTTAAAAGGCAACAGGGAAAACATCTGTACTAATATGTCAGAAAGCAGTAAGGAATATTCGCAGTGTTTTTACTTCATATGACTGACTGAATCGAGGCAGTTCCCAATACACCACTGCTTTTGGCTTTTTACCTTACTCATGCTCGTTGTGTTGTTGTTGTTATTGTTGTTGTTGTTGTTGTTGTTGTTCCCTATTACAGCTCATGTAGACAACCTGCCATAGGTGACACAGATTTAACAGGTCAGTCATATAAGATTCATAGTCAACAACTTGAGAAAGTTTTCATATTTTTATTTAACACAAGCTGCCAAGATGTCTGACGACCCGACTTTGTTGACTGATTTTTGAAGCTCAGATGGGAACAGAAAAAAAGAGAAAAAGAAAATGTGGTTTACATGTTCAGCGTCTGCTGTTCACAGATGTGATGTTTCAGATCTGTGTCACAAATGGAGGGAAAAAACAACTACCACTGAAAGTTGCACTTTAATCATATCAGATAAAAAAAGATTTCCAGTGATTCATATTTGAACTGTAAACTTTATGAATAAACTTCATGAAGAATAAAAACTGTTTATATTTTATAAAATATACATTGTTCAGTTTTCCATTTGTTATCTTTATATTGCATATTCAAACACACAAAAAATAATGCATAATCTATTTAAATAGTATTAATTTATTAATGCCAGCTTACTCTGTGTATTGTCATCACAAACTATTCTCTTGCAAGAGAGCTGTCCACATCCTCTTGTCTCTTCCAGAAGCCATCAAAAGAAAAGTAATACAACAGCGGATCCAGGCAGCAGTTCACACTGGCAAGGCATAACAGTGGCATCAAATAAGATCTCCAGTTTTCAACCATAAAAACTATTGATATGGGGAAGAAAAATATGATGAACATCATCAAGTTCATGGCGAAAATCAGCATGACATTCACATTGTTGCTGATTCTTGCAGATTCGTTCAGACGCCTGTTTAGAGTCCAGGACACCAGAGCCGTGCACACAATGTTGACCACCAGCAAGATGAACACTAACATAGACTGGAAATACTTAAGTGGAGATTTAATTTGAGCCTGAAATTCAAAACAGGTTGTGACGTTGTTGTTGTCCAGAAATCTCTTAAAGAACACGCTCTCCGGGATGTTCATCACCAGCACAAACACCCAGATGAACGAAACAGCTTTCCAGGCGTTGGACGGGGATCGCAGATGGCGTGACCTCAAAGGGAAAACCACAGCAAGCAGCCGGTCCATACTGATGAAGGTGATGAAGATAGCACTGGAGCGGATGTTGTTGCGAAAGATCATCGTGATCCAGATGCAGGCCATGCTGCCCAGCGGCCATGTGCCCGTGGCATAAAAGTAGACCCTCATGGGCAAGGAGATGACGAGCAGCAGGTCTGAGATTGCCAAGTTGACCATGAAGACGGCGCTGGGGGAATTGAGGCTGTGGCGGCGGAGCAGGATCCACAGTGACACGGCATTGAGAGGCAGACCCAGCACCATGACGGATCCAAACACCAGAGTGTACACCGTGTTCTTCATTTCAGGTGCTGTTCCATTTTCTTTCAGCGTGAAGTTGCACATGTTTTGCGTCTGTGAGAAATGCAAAAGTGCAGGCGAGTGAATGTTACCGTGACAGAAACCACGATCACCCCTCCTCTCTGTCAATCAGGCACAGCAGTATCACTCAGAACAAAGGTTGTTACATGCAGAGATGGAGAACTTTAACAGGAAACAAGATTACTCAGGAAGAGTTAAAATACTGTCGGTGTCAAGAAACGGATGCGAAAGTTTGAAAATAAGGCTTTTCTAAAGCTTTTTTTTTCCAAAACCACAACAATGTGCGTTACTCTAATAACACACAAGCATGTGCATTTTTTCACACATCCTTTACACTCTCAGACATTCACAGTTCCTTAGAGTGAAGAGAGAATGCATGAGGTAAACTGCAGGGCACATCGTGTTTGATAGATTCAATCTATTCGGGAGGCCCCGTTTGTGTAATTGTAGTATATGAGTATGGTCTCTTAACACCATCTGCACTGCACCGGCAGATATCTTGTGTTGAAATTTCATCTGAACTGACAATCACGGTAATTAAGCACCGTCAACGTACACTAATTACTGAGTGTGCGGGGAGAAAAAAATGACTATGATTATGTTGCCACTGAATATGTTTCCAGTGGCATTCAGGTATGCGTGTGCGCAGAGTTGCATGACTGATGTGTTTGCGTGTTTATGTTGGACACACCTGTTGAACACTACAACGTCTTCACAGAATGTAAATCACCTAATTACCCCGCTTTATCTTACAGAGAATTCAGTGAGCAGCACACACAGTATTCATGAATTACTTCAATTGGATTTTGAACAAATAAGGATTCAAGTTGTTGTTTGGAGGCAAAAACTGTGAAGCCTATTTTCACTTTATGTAACTGAAACTGAGTTCTCTTCTCTTCACTTGATTTAGACATTAATACTGGCTAAACAAAGGGTTTAGCCTAAGTATCAAGAACGTAAAAGTTCTCACAGATGAAAGTCAGAGAGCTGTTTCCTGAAGGGTTCAGAGTTAACACGAATGAGAAATGCAAATGAATTCTATCAGTGCGAGAAAACAAAGAATCTGTTACAGTGCTATAAGGTGTATGCTAACACCAGCAAGCTAACATGTTTGCAATCATGCTCATATACAGATGTTTAGCACATTACAATGTTCACTACTTTAGTGTGAAAGGATGCATGCTAACTTTTTATGCTAAGTAGCATTAAATCAAAAACGTCTGAGGCCAATGAGAGTGTGGTTAGTTTATGATCAAATACCTGCAAAACTAAAGTACTGCACAAATTCAAATGTTGACCTTACAGATGAACAGACACAGACATAAAGAAAAAATATGTCTGATATGTTTTTTTCTATTACAAAAGATAAAAATAAATAAATGTAATTAGTACATTTACACTTTGCACTTCAGAATATATAAATATGCAAAAAAAAAAAAACTTCACTGAATAGTCTATTCTTAGTCTATGTGCACTACCGGTGCCACGATTCAGTCAAGTAAGCAGTTTCAGGCTGAGTATAGTCAAGTATTTTTGAGTGGAGGGGAACTTTAAGGTATCACCAAAGTTATTCAGATTCATCCTGTGGGGAGCCCGACCATCTGTGTGGAATTTAATGAAAATCCATCCGATCTGGTCGCTTTGTGTCTATTCTTATCACTTGTTCATCTCTTTGTGGTTACTCTTGCATCCACGTTTTAGTCATTTTGCATCTCTTTCTGGTTATTTTGAGAACTTTGTAGTAACTTTTTCTTCTTTTCTTTGCCTTGTTTGGCACCTATTTTAAGTCACGTTGCTTTTCTCCACGGTCGATTGAACCTCTGTGTTGTGTTGCGTAGTCGTGTTTCTTGCGGGTGAAGCCCAGGGCCCCTTTACTGTTTGGTTCCTTGGCCATCTGTTGATATACTATGTCAATAAATTAGCTTGTTTGCTGTATTAATGCTCAGCTAAGCTAACCGGCAGCTAGGTCCAGCTTCATATTTGCTGTAAAGACATGGGAGTGTCTTCTCATCTATATCTTGGCAAGAAAACAAATACATTTTATATTTTTGTATTGTTGTTTTGAAATCAATATACATAAGGAACAAATGTCCATGTTGGAACATTTTCTGTAAATTTGTGATTTTTCAATTAATCCACAAGTCACACGGCAACAGAAATGTTTGTGCTGTGACCACACTGCATACTGACATTATTATTTTGCTCAGTGTATGAACAAAATTACACCTAATGTATTGTCTTTCAATGTGTATGTTTGTTATTAGCATAAAAATGAACTGTCATAAAATCATGTAATACACACACAGGGCATCTGTGTACAATCACACACCACCAGCAGCAGCAACTCCCCAAACTTCACACCTTTCACCTTAACGCCCAATCTGCAATTTCCCACTTATGTTCTTTTTCCTTCAAACTCTCTCAGCTATAACCTTTTGAAAGATTGAAATCAAAATGGCTGCTGTAATGGCCATAATTATGTGATTTTGCCTGAGTCACACACTTAAATAAAGGTATGAATCCTTTGGGGAGTATTATGCCGGCTGGCTCATCAATGCATGCAGGGCACAGGAGGGCCTAAATTGATTTCTCTGGCAAAAGCAAGGACGCCTTTTTTTTTTTTTTTTTTTGGGCCCTAATATTAAAGAAAGTTGAGTGCTTTTCAAGACAGATAATCTTTGTCATTAGTGCTGCAAGTAAAAACACTGCTTTAAAATGCTGTGCCTGCTGCTGTCATCGACAGCTCGATGGACAAGGAGTGTTAGGAGAACAGAAGCGGGAGAGAAAGGCAGAAGTGCGTCTTTTTTTCCTGCTTGTATGTAACAAGATAAGTTGTTGTTTTTTTTAAAGTCTCTCCTTTTTTATGTTCTGCTTTTTCCCCATCCTGTCTCTTTGTTTTACGTGTGTGTTGATCTAGTAAGACAACTAAGAAAGAAACTGCATGTTGTGGTCTGACCTAACCAAGCCCTGTATACAGCCTTAACTTTGACCGTTCCCCTGCCATGAAACACTGCTCTGTGAGCCTGCAAGGTTGCTCTGCAGGCTACAGGACATGTCTGTGTTAACCACAGAAGATGGAAGATAGACCTTATCAACCTTCTACGAACTATGTACAAGTTTAAGAAGATAGACATACGCTCTTGACAAAAGTGCAGACGAGGTTTATCACAGTTTCTGAGCTAAGTATGGCCGTGCAGAGTTCTGGGGTATCACTGCTCATTCCTCAGCACTGGTTGTTTTGACTTTTGACTGGTTCAATCTTCCATCATTGCATAAAAAGCATTTTGGCTCGCCCATCCATATGGTTAAGTCTTCACAGCTCTAACCAACTCTAGCTTATGAACTTGCAGTCAGTTCCCAGCGCACAAGCTCAAGCCAAAAGATCTGTCAGCTAAGAAGCAGCACAGAGCCAAAGTTAATGAAGAGAGTCGTACATGTAATCAGGCAGAGAGCAAGTTTTCTCAGGAGTTTATGAACCAAACTTCCACCAGTCAAACACCAGACTAAATACTGCACTGGTATTCAACAGGAGATGAGAAACAACAATTCAAAGCAGACTGTGTGTTACACTGTTCCTGCCACTTAGTTGTCACAAAACACTTGATACAACGCTGAGATTAAAATCATTAAAAATCAAAAACTGTAGAGGACATTGGAAATCTGTACAGCTGTTAAAGCTGCTACGACAAATATCTTTGTATTAACAATGGATCAAGTGACTGCGTGTGATGTGGCTGAAATAAATCTTGTGACAAACCCGCACAGATTTCCTGCTCAAAACTCTGAGATGCTGACATGATTGGAGCTGATAGTGTTGATGTGTCACCACCTTCCTTTTACCATAAACATGGCTGTTCTCATTTTTATACACTCTGTGCCTCTTCCACTCCGAGCTCAATGTCAGTTTCAGTTACTCTTTTCCCTTGTACTTGTTTAAGTAGCTTCCAAGTTACCCACAGTTTCTTGCTGTTGCTTTTTCCTGCATTTTCTTGCCCTCAGGTCCAGGCCTGTTATATCAATCCTTTGCCTTTGTTTTTATTTTTACAGGGTTATATTTTGTTAGTGTGTGGCATTGCGTCGCTTTGTGTTGCCATTGATTGTTCATGAGTCAGTCCAGATCTACAGGCGGGTCCACAGAGATGCTCCTTCTGTGACGAGGGGCCGTATAAATAAACCTGCCCTGACACAACTGCAGCTACTGTGGCAACATTTATTTTGAATCTATTTTTTTTTTTTTTTTTTTACAAAAGTGTTTGCTGTTGGTTCAGGCTGCTCTGTCAACATCTGCACACCATCAAAAATATTTGGAGGTTTGTATTGTACCCTTCCAAAAAGTTGTCTATTTCTGAAAGGACACACTGAAAGTGGCTCAGTTGTATGAGTACAGCTAAAAATCAGATGACCTGTCTTTGCCCTGTGCAAATCACAACAGACAAAAGGGGGATGTGCAAAAAATAAGAGGAAGGGTCAATGAATGTTTGTTCGATGCTCCCTTTCATTGTATGCCTGAGAACAAAGAGGACTGGGGTTGGGGGGGGGGGGGGGGGGGGGGGGGGGGGGTGTTGACTGGAGTTCTTGCCTCCATCTCTAATGAAATCTCTGGTCCATTTTTTGGGCCAGTGTGGATAAAGTGCCATTCTCCCGCACCAGGAAGGGTGAGCAGACAACCACCGCTGCGCTCACTTCATTAAAATTTCCATTTCTGCAACGGCAGGAGTCACAATGAGCCGTGCTCTCGTGGCCCACAGAGCAAACATGTGTGTGTGTGTGTGTGTGTGTTTGTGCCGGCATCAGTATGCTGCTGGTAGCTTGAAAATGACTGAACAATGACCCATAGGGCCTGGTGGATGTGCGCTTTTGCGTGCATCAAGTGGGATAGTACTTGTTTGACAAGCACAGATCGTTATGAATATGGACAAATTAAATTTTTTGCTTTTCCTGTGCTGCTGCAGTCAGGTAAATACCAGCGCTGTAAACACAGCAAGTCGATATGGCTGTCGAGCATGAGGCTGATTTCTGTCTCTGTCTGTCACTCTCTCTCTCTCTCTCTCCCTCTTTCACCTGGCTGTTCGAGTCAGCATTGTGGAAGAGCTCGGATTTGAAAAGATTATATGCTTTAGACGATTTCTCTGCCATTACCAGCTGGGCCGAGGCAATTAACCCGCTTCATATGTTTCATCTGAGGCCAAAAAACAAAACAAGTTAATCTGTCCTAAGCTGCGGGGACCTCACTTTATTAGTCCCACGCAAAGAGAGGAAGTTGGAAACTCAAGCTCAAATGTTGCTTTATTGCTTTCACTTTTCCAATTAGTGGCTGCCATCTTAAATCTTAACAGGTTCTGAAAGTCTGGGCTGATTACCTATGCAAATGAGAGGAACGCTATAATAAAGCTGTCAACAAAAATAAATGGGTTTAACAGAGGAGAGCGTTGCAATCTTGAGCATTGCCCGCTGGGCTAAGCAAAGAGCGGCAACACTCCTGAGAGCTTAAAGTTGGTACAGGACAAAGTGACCAGTGTATATGAATGTTCCTTTGGGCTGGACTTCGGCCCGGGCTGGTACGTCTGTTAATGTTACATGGCCTCTCCTCGTGATCGAGGAGCACGCTTTGATTTGTTTAGTTTTTTTAGGTTATTTGAAGTACCTCTATAGCTGGAAAGCAGAGAATAAAAAGCATTAATTATAGAGAACACGACCAATCCTTCACTTAGGTAGGTGGCACGTGAACTACAACCAATTACATATTGTAACTGGAATATTTAAAAGGTTCTGTAAAGACACAACAAGAAGCAGAACTGAATAAAGTTACTCTGTGTACACGAGAGAAAACAATAAACGATCTAACACAGCCATTAGCACAGCAATGCTAGCAGTAGGCAATGCTAGCGATAGCGACATTAGCAATTATAATATCAGTAACAGCAAGTTAGCTAACGTTGTCATGCCTACTGTAGCCACTAATAAAAACTTAACAATATATACCATCAAAATGTAGAGGGAAGGTTATTAAATTGCTCAACAGTGAACATGTTCTTGTGATTCGCAGACGTGATTCACTCACCAATAATCTTCACGTCCTCAGACTCATCTCAATCAAGGACTCAAGGAATCTATAACTCAGTTCATTCTCTGATATAACCCGCCTGACCCGTGTTTAAACATCTACATTTTCAGAAGGAATGAACGGGCTGAAGGTGTAAAATACTGAAGGACAAACTCATTCACAAACTGACACTAAAAGTTGTGTAAATTAATAAAACTGCAGTGGTGAGAATCTCTTCAAAATCCAGATCCTGATCAGCAGGGATCAGGAGTAATATCCACAGGCTAACAAGCTACTAGGCTAACAAGATGTCTTCTGCATGCATGCTGCAGTTTGGTGCATGTATGGTAAGTCTCAAGGGACACGAGAGTATGAGAGCTGGTATCAGCTGCAGCTGAGTCATAGCACAGAAAGCTACAGAAAGCCAGAGGGGAGTGGGGGCATGTGTCAGTCAGTTAACACCTACACTGCTTGAAGATAAAAGTGAGTTTGTAACACTATCGGAGGTTGCAATACTTTTGGTAACATATAAAAGCAGGAGGACTTTCAGACATACGGCTATTTCCTGGAGGCAGAACGTACCAGTGTAAAACTTGATTCAGATCAAACTGGCAGAAAGCATTCAGACGCTCATTGCTCTGTCGGGTAACATAAGGTCACATATTGAAAATGAATAATGTGTGTGTTCGTGTATCTCTCCTCACCTAGTGTGAAAACAGAATGTTATTTGCAGGGTCAGTGGTTCAGTTCAGATCCATCCTGTCAGTATGTTAAAGTGTCTTTGAGAAAGACAATAAACAGCTTATGGGGAGCAGGCCGGCAGTTTGCATGGCAGCTCCACCACCATTGGCGTGGGTGAGCATGAGACACCATAAAGCGATTTGTACTGCTTTCGCATTATAAGTGCAATAAAAGTGTCATCCATTTATCTGCCCTTTATTTTTTTTCTCCACAATAAAAAAAAGGCTTGAGGGGGTGGGCTGCCTACTTTCTATTAACAAAATGAAATGATTTACTGTTGTGTAAATTACTTCCCTCAGTCAAGCTGAGCCAATCACAGAGTTTCAAAGGAGGATGACATGGGAACACGAGGGAGAAAAATCACTTCATATTCAAAAATCAAATAACCTTCTCCAGCCTGCCAGGGGGTAAATCCTTTTACTTTGGTCTGAAAATTGAACTTATTTGATTAACATGTTTGCTTTCATCAGGAATTTCATTTCTTTCAAGTCTGTGCGTGCATGTTTACGTATGTGCGTGTGCGCATGTGTTAATGTGCACGCTGAGAAATACAGCCCGAGTCGATTTGCTGTCAGTGGGTGGCTCATATTTGTGTATTTGCACAGTACATCCACGCCCTCAAGAAAAGTGTTACACTAAAAATCATATAGCTTATATCTTTGCCTCTGAGTCCTTTATAAATATGCATCCGTGCAGACAAGCCAGACTGATGCAAGACTAGAAAGAGGAGACACACAACAAGAACGAGACAGGAACTCATCACTTACGTGTATTTTGTAATTATCGCTCCTGTAGGTTGGGCTACAAAGGGAAGCCTTAATTGCACACCACACCACTTATGCTAATTGGCCACATAGCATAACTTAATTGGTTAACCTGGAAGAACGTAAATGCCTGTATTTAAATGGGAATGAGCAATACAAAAATCCCTACCTATCTCCACCTGCTCAATTTGCTTCGTACAATTCCCAGAGACCACAGATAAGCACTGTAGTGGGAGATAAAACGCTTCGACGGAGAGAGTGGGGAGTTCAACATGCGCTGTACGCCATGATGTGGAACAGCATGGTGCAAAAACTATACACGCTTAGCTGCATGGTTAGAAGCATGATGAGTTAGATTCAAGAAAGTGAAAGGAGGGGAGGGGGAGGGAAAGAGAGAGAGAGAGAGAAAACAGAAAGGAAAATTGGGAGCTGAGGCAGCATTGGTGTGAAAGAAGAAACAGGAGATAAGGTAATAGGTGCAAGCAGAGTGGTAGATGCTAAGTAGAAGGGGGAAATAAGACAGAGGGAGGTGAGAGAAATTGCAATGCATGGAAAAACAAAATAAGGTGAGAGAAAGTGAGTTAGGCTAGGTGAGAGAGATAGAGAGGTGGAGTGGGGAGGAGGAGAAGACAAGTGAGATAGAGAAATAGAGAAAATCTAGTTAATCTTCTTGATGCCTTTGTTTTTCTTTCACTCTTTCTCTGGTGTGTCCCATGCATTCAGATAAGGGCTGCACAAAGTAAGCCAGCTGTATTAGTGGACATGAATTAGTGCATTTCTATGTGTATAGTTTCTATATAGTATGTCAGTGTGTTTTACAGGACACGGTGCTATGAACTGGTGGACACTAGTTATACTGGCAGCAGATTGCAAAAGAGGATAGTCATGTGAAAGCACGGTGGGGGAAGTTGACTGTGACCCAGTCTGAGGCCAAAACACTGTTTTCATACAATATAAATTATATTTTCTCAGTTTCCTGCTGGAAAATTACTCTCACTGGGTTAAAGTGAAGTCAGACGGGGAAGGCAGTCAGACAAACCTATTCGAAAGTGGAAATGAAGGAGAACCTAAATTATTACCCAAACTTTCTGTTGTAAACATCCATCAGAGTTTATCGTTGATGTATTACTTCAACTGAAAATCCTGAGCAAGTGTGTGTCCTTGCTTCCAGGTTTTCTTCCATGTTGTGGAGCCCGACTGCCACACTTGAATACATGAACGTGTGCGCTTGTTGCTGCTATTGTTGGAATAGATGACGGTTCAACTTTTTAAACTTGCCGTGAGACGGAGGCTGATTTTACTAGTATCCAAGTGACCTCTGGGCCTAAAATGAGTCTTTGTATTACCAGAATTCAAACCATTAAGCGTGCATTATTTTCGTACCATTCATGTGTGTGGGGAGGCAGCAGGAAGTCAGGTGGCTCTGCAATACCGAAAACATAGAAGCAAGGAAGGTTTAAAAACAGACAGTGAATGAAGGGACATCTCTGACATCACACAGAGCTCCTTTTATAAATCCATGCTGTTTACAGACCAGTTTTCTGGAACTACTTTGACCCATCATACTCACTGTACAGCAGCGGTGTGCACGGTTTTCCTCTCCAGCATCCTGTATGTGGTGATCTAACTTTCAACAGTGGTTGAGATAATTTGGTTAAACCGTTTGTTTGCTCTAAATAACTC
This sequence comes from Seriola aureovittata, assembly GCF_021018895.1. Taxonomy (NCBI): domain Eukaryota; kingdom Metazoa; phylum Chordata; class Actinopteri; order Carangiformes; family Carangidae; genus Seriola; species Seriola aureovittata. The sequence continues at coordinate 5,422,133 of NC_079367.1, read as the reverse complement.
TAAAAACATGTGGTTGCTTGTGTTTCTCTCCGCATCAGATGTCCCTGAAATCACCATGTAATTACTTTGATGAGTGAAATGAGTAATAAGTGCAAAACGTGCTCACACACATGTACATACACCCACAAACTTTGCAGCACATAATCTGCAGTGAAAAGAAAATATATTCAGTTCTCAATCAGCAACTTTGGCCACTTTTCCCTCCATTATTCACATCCACTCTTCGTTCCCATCATTCACATCAACACCTATTTAGGTCCTACCTACAAGACCGAAACAAAATACCCACACAGGGCTTTAGCACAGTGTCTCTTCACCCCAATACCTCCCACCATCCTCTCCACTTTTATCAGTGACAGACCTGCTTCTTGCTAAAAGTGCAACACTGATGGGGGGGGGGGGTGTCAAGGCTGCTTTGGCATTTTCTCCTCTTCACATTCTCCTTGCCAAGCTTATGCTCTGCCCTGCCATTTCCATCCAAGCTGCCGACTCACAGCCCAGCCCACTACCATCTTCTGTGCTGGCCAGAAAAAGTAGATTACAGAGAGAAAATGTCATAAACTCTATGGAGAGGAAGCATAGGTTGTCAATTATACATATGCCACTCTGCTGCTCTGCTCTGTCTCCACCCACTCCAAGCGACTTGGCCGAGGTCGGCCCGTTCTCCTCCACTCTGTGCTATCTCTGTCTAGGTCTGACATCTGTCTTTTATCACATTGCCACTTGAGTGACACGCCCGCGCGCACACACACACACACACCATCCCACATGGATGCTGGAGGAGAGATGGTTGTCACAACTGAACCCAAAATATTCTGATAGGTTAGAAGCCAGCATGGTTGGAACAGTGAGAGGATATAGAGTTGTGTTGCACAAGATGGAAGCATGTATGTCGACATACAGATGGCTCTATAAATAAACCACTTCAGAGGGACCCACAGAGAAAGATGAAACTAGTGCAAACAGGGTGGCTTCTGTAGGATTTCTGAACACCAAGGTCGCAGTGACTAGTTTTTTTTTCCAAATGTCTGCTTGTTTAGTTTGGTTTATATGCAGTCATGAAGAATACTCGCCAAGGCTCGAAAATAACCACAACCTTAAAATACAGATCTCCAAATCAACAAAGGATAATGAGTCCCTGCAACTGAAATCTTGAACCTAGCAGGATGAAAAGTGGCCGAGCACATCCAGTAAACAAACTTATATACTGCTACTTCCACTTGACACCAGCATGTCATGTGGCCTGAAAGGTGCACAGCACTCAATACTTGAAATACAGCATACATTTAGGGATCTGCACACAGAACATACTGAAGGAAAAATACATGATGGCACCAAAAGAGGCAACAAATGGCCAACCAGGCAAGCTTCAACGTTTTAGCTCAGCAGCTAAACAATATGTTAGAAAGTAAACATCAATGAGGACAAACGCAGGACACCAGCAGACGGTAGTAGAAGCACAGACACTGTGTATCATTGCACAACCATGACCCAAACACGGATATCACACACACGCTGTTGAAATCAGCTGAACTCACTCTGTCCAGTGGTGGTGGTGGTCTCCATCATGTCCATCAAGTCGTACGAAAAGGCTGCTCCTTATAAGTTCAGGCGTGGTTCATAATCCTCAGTTTTTCTTCTGTATCAAAAGCGATCCATGTGATTGTTCTCTTCTCTGTGCAGTGCAAACGGCAACAGAATATACAGAGGTGTACATAGTTTCAAAAAGAAAAATCAAAAAGATGGTTGATAAGACGATGGCACAACAGTAATGTGACAGAAGGGAAGGGGGCAGCATAGACCCTGAGGCAGCTGATTAGGACAACCTGATGCAGGTGTGTGGAGGAGGCAGGTGGAGATCAGGGTTGACACCACTGCTGCTGTGGATGACATCATCACTGTTGTGTGTCAGTGAATGAGATAGATAGATAGATAGATAGATAGATAGATAGATAGATAGATAGATAGATAGATAGATAGATAGATAGATAGATAGATAGATAGATAGATAGATAGATAGATAGATAGATATGAGGAGTTTAATGGCATTAGAGAAATGTAATACTGGCTTTAAGTGGAACCAATAGCAATGAATTCAAGGTGTGATCACACTACAAGAATTCCTATTTCTTAAGATATCACTGTTTCTCTCACTGCTTCATAAAACACTCGGCATGCAAATGAAGCTGCTTTACAACATGGCTCTTTGTATCTCTGAGGAGTTATCAGAGAGTTCTAGTGATTAGCACTGAGCACTGACAAGTCACTTCGGCATGTTTCATAACAGCGTGCTACACTAAATGTGATAATCAATCTGACACAAGTGTAGGCAGATCTATTGTTTGGAACTGACGTGGGATATAAATATGTATGACTGCAGGAGAACATAATGTAAAACATAATAGAAGAAGAACATTAAACATGTGTTCATGTGAACCTGAAGCACACAAGTGTACAGAAGTATTTCTTCCAGGGTTACACTCAAGTATGTTTTGAAGACTGCTTTTTCAACAGTGAGCCCAATAAGTAGGATACTTTCAATTTCAAATTTCACACTTCTACTTTACAGGGTAGGGGTTCAAGTCGCTGCAAAATCCATAGAAATATAAAGAGCTTCTGCACACTAAGATACATGGGATCGATGCAGAGCCTAGCTGTAGCCTACGCAAGTGGCTAACGGCGGTAATGCACTTATGTCTGTGTCACTCCGCAATTACACCACCAAAACACTAGATGGCGGTGGGGTTTCTACAGCACTGTGTGTGTACAAACCATGCAGACTGAATTTGAGCTAATAAACAATGAAAAACTTTTACTGCAACACTGAAAACCTACAACAGTATAGTCACTGGTGTAGTGCATGAATTCCAACACGGTATTGTTGTCCCCAATCAGACACTGCTGTTGTGCACTTCCTGGAAATGACTGCGACTTCCTCTTTCCTTTGCTGCCATTAGGGTTGCCACCCATCCTTGTTTTCTCGGGATTGTTCTCTTTTCTGAGCGACTGTCCCAGAAAATTAATATCCTTTCCTGGGTCACGATTTGTCCCTGTTTTTCCGTCATTTGATTGGTAGCAGAAATACTAAAGTTTGCCTTATTACTGCTGCGCGCATCAGTTGCTAGGTTGCACATCCACTGCCCCACCGAGAATCCAGACGGAGACGATTGAGGCGGGCGCCAGCTCGTGTGTCAGTTTTAAAGAAAATCTTAGGCGGCTGATGGTCGAGTGGTTGGGGCGCATACCATATGGGCATACTGAGCCCTTAGCAGCTGGTCCCCGGTTTGACTCCAGTTTTTTACACATCAAAGGTGGCATCCCCAGCTGCCGCTTTTCATAAGTTTGAAAATACACTGGTGGTTCCTCCCCTTCCGCTACGTAGCCTAGATGGCGACCGTTGAGGGCGAGAAGCATTCCCAGTGTTCCCAGTTAACTTTTTGACCGATTTGAGTGCACCATCAGGGCACTTATAGCGCACTGCATGTTGCCATACTTCTCAACATGAACATACTGATGCTCTCAAAATAGGAAGTGTGAGCACGGCAGTGTGCAAATTGAACCGCAGCATATGTCTCTCTTTCTGCCGAGGGATGTGGTTGTGACTGAGCCGTTGGCATTATCCGACAGAGTATGGATAGATTTCAAATCAGATGAGGAAACAGCTTGTCATCATTTCCCCATTCTCTCACCTGTCTGCAACTATCTGACGCTATTTTTACAGACCCCTCACTTAAAACCTTAATATAAATAAATCTTTGATTGTGAGATTTATAGCTGTTCAAGAGCCATGTGTGGATAAAGATACAGACGAATGAAAAGAGGAAGCTAGAGGGGAGAGACTGACTCAAAGAGCAGGTCTCTGTATGTAATTGGTTAGTGTAGCCGTCTCTCTGCTTACAACATAGCGAGTTCAGGTTGAGTAGGCAGGACTCAACTGTCAGTGAGTGATACTGGGCAGGTTGTCTCTGTAAAAAAAATAAAATAAATAAATAAATAAAGAATAAAAAAACCCCAGGCTCCTGAACTCTGTCAGTGTGCCATCTTCTCTTCACTATGCTCTCATACTATATGTCACATCTGACTGCGGAGCAAATGCCAGAGCAGTCTGAAGCGTACCAACACAGAGAGAATTCACTTCTGCTGGGATACTCAATAGTGAGTTTCAAACACTTGTACTGTTGTACTGAACTCATCCAAGAGCAAGATAAATGCTACAACACGGAGTGAACTGCTCATTATGGTTGGTGCTGGAGTGAATCACATGCCTGCCTGTGTGTGTGTGTGTGTGGGTGTGTGTGTGTGTGTGTGTGTGTGTGTGTGTGTGTGTGTTCATTACAGCCCATTGGATCCATATCCTCTGTCTTCCCTGCAGCATGTACACACTATAATGATCTGCCATCACTTCTGAAGCTGGATCCAGCTCTGTTCTTTGGTCTGGGCCCAGTGACACACTCATGTGCATGATCTACTGTACCTCACCCCTCCAGCCACACAACACACACACACACACGCACACACACTTAATAAATTGGACCACCTCCACACACACACACACAAAAGCCCAATGTAATAAGCATTGATCGTAGTGTTCGCCTCATATCACTAATAGATGTACTGTGGTCCTGCGTCGTTGTTTCCAAATGATCTCCCTGGTTGTGACAATAAAGGGCCAGTCCACTACAAAACCACAGCGATAAATCCTCAGCCGCCTCCCCACTATTGGCCAACGCTGGCATCATCCGTCATGGTGCTGCAGCTACGCCTCTATAATACCCTTCATACCGTCTGGAATGATTCCAGTTCTTAAAATAGTGTCAGGGATTTGGTACAGCACACTAAGAGAAAAGGAAACCAAGGGGAAGACAAGAGAGAATATGAAAGGGAGGAAAAATGACTGCAGTGGTGCGGGTAAAGAGGGCTCCTATTAGGGCAGTGGAGGGAGAAATATTGGCCAGTGTAGCCCTGTACCATTTGTCCTCGTCAGGATCTTAAATAGAATCAGGATCAATTATTCATAGGGTCCATAACTGGCAATAAATGTTAGCTGAGACAGTGTAGCCTGGGCGAGGGATAGACCGAAAAGTGAGGTTAGATGCAGTTATTGAGGGACAAATTTAAAAGTCTGGACAAAACAGCTGAATAACCAATTATAGTTCAGACCTAGAAGTGACATTTAAAAGCCCTTTTCTGCAGTTTGATGTGCCACTTTAGCCACACGTCAATCTGTGAAAACACAATGCAGACTTGAACCCAACAAACCCACGGCGACGTCAAATCGGCTAAGCGAGAATAACACCGCTTGAAGTGAACGGTATCACACACTGGCCTTGAAACTCATCACTTGGCTCAGGAGCAACGCATCTTTGTGGGAACCCACCAGGTTGTGGTGTAATCTTCTGCAATTTAATTATTTTCTTGCATTTTTTGAAAAATAGCGGCAGAAAAGATGTATTCCTTCAAGTTAGGATATTGTTATGAGAGCGTATAGACAGCACAGTCACCCGTGGATCACCAGCTTAGGTTTTCAATACTAACAACAGAGCTCACATATTAAAAGACATAATAGACATAAAGAAGTGTAAAAGGGTTATAAGTTGTGGGCTGATGTAGGACCAAGGACACTTGTTACTATGGATACCTTTCAACTACCATTTGTAACCTCAACCCAGCACAGCTGCTGTGAAATTTCTCTACACTGGAAACAAGCTGGCAGCTATTGTGGAGAGATGCTTGTGTATTAATGTGTCTCCTGTTTGTTGCACTCAGTGGTTTGTCAAGATGCACAGAGACCTGCATGACATGCAGAACATCTCAACAAACACAGCTCAGAGATGGCTCATGTCGGATCACGTCGTCGTCCGTGTTTGATGCACAAACTGAACATTGTTGTGAACTGGAATGTCTCTGGTATATTTTCCCTGTGTGGGTGTAAACTACCAGGATTGTTTTTAAACGTACAATCCTTGAGACTTTCACCATATCAAACACAATTTTTGGTACAATTTATGGCAGATATTTTGAGTGAAGCTTTCCCTGGCAGTGTTGAAATCACAGAATGTAGCACACACATGCAGATACTAAAGGTCGCATATTTTACACTTCTTACTGTGTTTTATTTGAAGTGTTGATATCTATTAGAAGATATATCAGTGTTTCCAAAAACCATCTCAATGTGGTTTTACATCTTCTCCCTCTAGCTTCGGGCTCTAGTAACAACAGGTCGGTGAGCCAATCAGAGGAGAGGAGGCTCTGAGCCTCTCTTCTGATTGGCTGGCCGTTTTCTGAGTGATTGAATAAAATTACAGCAGATTTCAGAGAAACTAAATCCTACAAGGTTGGATGGTGGGTCCAGGTGGGCGGGGCTTGGAGAACGGTTGAGAGCGGGGACTGCTTTGTTGTGACATCACAAAGTTACAGAAGTCCTGACGGCTCGTTTTAAGGCTCAGTTTCTGAATACGGTCTGTGTGCATTTCTCTGTGGACTGAGGCTTTGATACTTTCAGAGTATTAATATAGAACCTAGATCTGCTTTATAGTAAAAAAAAAGACATGGAAATCTACCTTTATACAATATAGGACCTTTAAAACAATGTAACACAATGAATCCCCTCAGTGAACACAAGGTCTGTTTTCATGAACGAAATACATGAGTTGGTTTTCTTCTGTTGTATTTCTGACAACAGTGTTTGCTGC